>NW_015091653.1:84866-85171 GCF_001431845.1 Calidris pugnax | reverse complement strand
GTGTGGGGACATGGGGATAACAAGGTTGTTGGGACACAGGGATACAGGGATGTGGGGACATAAGGGTGTGGGGACATGGGGATGAGGGGACATGGGGACACAGGGGTGTGGGGATAACAAGGACACGAAGTTGTGTGGACACAGGGGTGTGGGGACACAGGGATGTGGGGACATGGGGAGGTGGAGACACGAGGACATGAGGACACACGGGTGTGTGGGCACACGGCGGGGGGGACACGGTGGGGATGGGGTGCGGGGGAGGTTCAAAGGCTCACAGGGGCCCATGGGGGCTGCGGGGGTCCCCG
>NW_015091653.1:79886-80367 GCF_001431845.1 Calidris pugnax | reverse complement strand
GGTGGGGAGGGGTCCCCGGTGCCCGGGCAGAGCCCCCCCCACCATCTGGGCGCGGGCAGATGTTGCCCCTCTAAGCCCTGCTCTAATGGACCCCGATCCCGGCCCCGGCAGATTAGGAATCCCGCGAGGGCTGCGAGGGGGGGGCCATAAGCCGCTTACGGGCCGGCAACGGCCCCCAGGAGCCCCGTGGCCACTGCCCCCCAGCGCGGGGGCAGCACCTGCGTCCCCCCCGTGCGCCACAGCCGTGTCCTGCGTAGGGTCCCGCTCCTGGTGACACCCCCCAACCCGGCTCCACCGGGGCTGTGGCCCCCCCTCGGGTGCCTCTGGCCGGTTGGGCCACCACGGGGCCACCAGGGACCCTCATGACCCCCCTCACTGTATCAGGGGGTGCAGACGGGGCTGGGGGTCCCCTGTGGCAGCACCAGTGTGGGGCTGGGCTGGGGGGGCTCACTGTAGCGCCGGTGTGGGGCTGGGCTGGGGG
>NW_015091653.1:79281-79781 GCF_001431845.1 Calidris pugnax | reverse complement strand
GGTGGGGAGGGGTCCCCGGTGCCCGGGCAGAGCCCCCCCCACCATCTGGGCGCGGGCAGATGTTGCCCCTCTAAGCCCTGCTCTAATGGACCCCGATCCCGGCCCCGGCAGATTAGGAATCCCGCGAGGGCTGCGAGGGGGGGGCCATAAGCCGCTTACGGGCCGGCAACAGCCCCCAGGAGCCCCGTGGCCACTGCCCCCCAGCGCGGGGGCAGCACCCGCGTCCCCCCCGTGCGCCACAGCCGTGTCCTGCGTAGGGTCCCGCTCCTGGTGACACCCCCCAACCCGGCTCCACCGGGGCTGTGGCCCCCCCTCGGGTGCCTCTGGCCGGTTGGGCCACCACGGGGCCACCAGGGACCCTCATGACCCCCCTCACTGTATCAGGGGGTGCAGACGGGGCTGGGGGTCCCCTGTGGCAGCACCAGTGTGGGGCTGGGCTGGGGGGGCTCACTGTAGCGCCGGTGTGGGGCTGGGCTGGGGGTCTCATGGCAGCACCAGCA
>NW_015091653.1:77085-78173 GCF_001431845.1 Calidris pugnax | reverse complement strand
GGATGACGGAGGGACCCCGGGGGGGCTGGGCAGGGCCTGGCTGCCTCCATCATCCTGCTCACCCTGGGTCTGGGGGTGGTCTGTCCCCCCCAGCCCCCCACCTATGGCTGCCATCCCCCCGTGCTGTGCCACCACCGTGCCCGAGTGCCACCAGGCTGCTCCATGGCCACCGTGGGCTCCCTGTGCTGGCCCCACGGGAGCATCTCAAGGGCCAGACCCCCCCCATCCCACCACAAAGGCCCCCGAGCACCCCTTGATGTGGGGCTGGGGGTGAGCCCCACCTGGGGAAACTGAGGCAGGGGAGGAGGCTGAGGGCAGGGGCAGCCTGGAGCCACGGCTCAGCCCCCCCAGCACTCTGCCTGTCCTTCCTGCCCCCTGCCCTGGTGGGGGGGCCCCGCCAGCAGCCCCCCCCAGGCCGGCATTAACCCGTTGGTCCCCGTCTGCTGCTGTCAAGTCCCCCAGAGGACCTCCCCCACCGGCCCCAAGAGCACGTCGAACCCAGCCCGTCTCAGCAACGTCCCCAGCAGCATCCTCCGGAAAAACTCCCCCGCCGCCCGGAACGGGGGCACCGAGGCCGACGCGCAGATCCTGGAGCTCAACCAGCAGGTAAGGGGGGGGAGATGGAGACACCCTGCAGGGGGGGGATCTCTGAGACCCCCAGGAGCATCCCCCTCCCGGCCCGGGGCTGATGGCTCTGTGTGTGTGTGTGTGTCCCTCCTCTCCTGCAGCTGATGGACCTGAAGCTGACGGTGGACGGGCTGGAGAAGGAGCGGGATTTCTACTTCAGCAAACTGCGGGACATCGAGCTCATCTGCCAGGAGCACGAGAATGAGAACAGCCCCATCATCACCGGCATCATCAGCGTCCTCTACGCCACGGAGGTGAGGGCCGGGCATCACTGTTGTGTGTTGTGTCCCCCCCCCCGGACCCCTAGGGAGCCCCAGGACCCCATCCTGCTCTCTGGGCTTCCACGGGACCCCCCTTTCCCCATGGCTGCTCCCATCCTCTGGCTTCATTCCCTCCCTGGGGTGCCTGGGGGGGGGGGGGGCTTTGCCGAAGCCTTTGCCCCGCCCCGGGAGGGTCTGTGG
>NW_015091653.1:76780-77075 GCF_001431845.1 Calidris pugnax | reverse complement strand
CCAGGTGGGACCCCCCCCACCACCACGTGCTCACGGCCTCCCGTCCCCCTCCCCATGCCAGGAGGGCTTTGCCCCGCCGGAGGACGACGAGCTGGAGGAGCAGCAGCCAGAGGAGCAGGACGAGTACTAGCCCCGGCACGTTCCCTCGCCCCGCGCCGTCCCCCCACCATAGACATTGGGGGCCCGAGCCCTGCACCGACCGTCACGCGCCATCGCCGGCTCCGGCGGCTCCGCTGGGGACCCCCCGTCTCCATAATAAACGGCTGCCCCTCCAGCGCCGAGCACGGCTCTACCT
>NW_015091653.1:75208-75684 GCF_001431845.1 Calidris pugnax | reverse complement strand
CCCCACCCCCCGCCTGCCCCCGCAACCGCCGCCGGCCCGTCGGGACGGGCTCCCGTCATGCGCGGCGGGCTGGCTCTCATCTGCATGGACACGCCCCCGACGCACCTTGGACACGCCCCCGTCGGGCCCCGGAGCCGCTCTGCCGGCCGCGGCGCGCTCCACATGGCCCCGCCCCCTGTCGCTCCGGCAGTTCGCGGGTTCGATCCCCGCTCCCGCCGCTCCCGGGAGAAATGTGCAGCCCCCGCAGACCCACACACCCGCAACCGGGCGGTAACGGGCAGCGGACCCACTTGTCACCGGGACCGATGGCCACCGGAGGAGCCACGGCCGGGGCTTCCATGACCTGCTCGTCCCGGCGGCCGCGGGAGGGGGCAGCTGCGGTGCCGCCGTTCCGGCCTCCCGGGACCGCGGGTAGACGAACCCTGCGGTACCGGCTGAGCGTTCATGTCCGCGAAGGCCCGAGAGCGGCGGGGAGA
>NW_015091653.1:73184-74144 GCF_001431845.1 Calidris pugnax | reverse complement strand
CCGCCTCTTCTCCCCTCCCTTCCCCGCTCCCCGCCCCCCCGCCCCGTCCCGTTCCCTTCGGGATGGCGTCTAACGCCGCCCGCCGGCCGCGCTGCCGGGAACGGAGCCGCCGGGGCCGGTCGGGACGGGGATCGGTGACCGCCGGCCGCAGCCGGGAGCGAGAGGGGGGGTCCCGGGAGATCCGTACGTACCGGGGGGGTGTTGGGTGCGGGGCTTTCCTCGGGGCACGATGCGGTGCCGGGGCCCGCAGCCCGGAGCACCTGGGGCTGCGGGGAACGGGTATCCCCACCCCGTGTCCGTGTGTGCGACCTCACGTCGGTGTGTCCTCCCCCGTGTCCGTCCGTCTGTCCGACCCCATGTCCGTGTCTCTGACCCCGTGTCTGTGTGTCCGATCCCATATCTGTGTGTCCCTACGTCCCCTCTCTGTGTCCCTACGTCCCTCCGTGCTGGTCCCAGAGCCCCGCCATGACCCGGTGCTGCCCCGGGCTGGGCCAGTGCCCGGCTGGGTGTCGGTAGCCCCGGTGGGTGGCCATGGCCAGGGCTGGTATCACGCAGAACCCGGCTGGGTGTTTGTGCTGACTCCTTTCTTTTCCAGCAGGAGCAGCGTCACCGCCGCCGGGGGATGCAGACGCTTCGGGCCACCCTGAGGAAGGAGGCGAAGCCACCAAGTCCCAGAAAAAAACTGCCCGAAACCAAAAATCGAAAACTGGTCCCGGTGACCCCAATGGCCCGGCCTCGGCGGAGAGCGGGGCGCACGGCGAGCCCTCGAGGACCTCAGAGAACGGGTCCGTGCCGCCCCCGAAGGCACCCGGGAAGCGCGGTCGGAAGTCCAAGACGGAGATGCTGCTGCTGAAACTGTCCCAGGACCTGGAGTGCCCGGCCCCGGAGCCCATCTGTGTGCAGAAGATGCTGGGGAGCAGCCAGGCGGCAGAAGGCCTGGAGACCCCCCCCGCCGGGCGC
>NW_015091653.1:61727-73174 GCF_001431845.1 Calidris pugnax | reverse complement strand
GGGCAGGCCGATGCCACTCTCCCAGTGGTTCCTCAGGGGGGGCTCTCTCTGGCCTTGAGGGGTCTCGGTGTCTTTCCCAAAGGGGAATGTCCCATGTCGGTGGGACAAACTCCTTTCCCAGGGAAGGGGCTTTTCCTGCTTTAGGAGAATGTGTTTGGGTCCCGGAGCACGGGGCTGTGGGGCTGCAGAGGAGCTCGCCTGCGGCCGGTGTTTGATGGCTGGGGGCTGTCTGTAGTGTGTTAGAGGTTCCCTTGGCTCCTGGCGAGGCCGAGAGGGTGCTGGCCTGGGTGAGCCGAAGCAGCTGTGTGAGCCCTGCACTGCTTAAGGGGCAGCCCTGGGGGGAGCCCGGCTGTGGGGCCTCTGGGGGCAGCTCAGGCAGTGGCCACGCTCCCCGAGTGCCCCTGTGAGCCCTGGGTTTGCAGGGACGGAGCTGGTGGGGCCGTGATGCCCCAGTCCCCCCGCCCCACGGCACAGAGGGAGGGTGCCCGGTGCAGGAACCCCCTTTGCTGAGGGTGCTTGCGGGAAGATCTCTGGGTTTCCTGCTTTCTGGCTGGCAAAGGGCCACGCTCTGCCCGCTGGACACCATCCCCTGCCTGCTGCCAGGAACCAGGGGGGCTGGTGTTCCCCAGGGAGAGACAGGGGGTGCTGGCCACCTGAGGGGCTGAGCTGGAGGCCGGTGGTGCATCCGGACAGCCTGGGCAGGAGCAAATTGCTTACCCAGACCCTGCGGGGTCCTGGAGGGGGGGTCTGGCTGGTCCCTGTGCGCTCCCCCCACTCACCTCCAGGCAATGCCTTTGGTGTCCCAGGGCTCTGCTGTACCTGCAGGAGCTGGCGGAGGAGCTGACGTCTGTGTACCAGCCCCCGGCCCCCACCCAGGAGGCCCAGGAGCCAGAGCTCGAGCGTATCCAGAAGAAGCGTCAGAGCCGGAGGAGGAAGGAGGAGGAAACGGATAGCGATGATCCGGCACGAGACGCTGACTTTGTGCCCTCCAAGGAGGTGCTGCTGCAGGCGGAGGAGGAGGAGGGGAGCGACGCGCCGCTCAGCGAAGCGTCAGAGCCAGAGCTGGAGTCTCTCAGAGGACATGGTGGGAAGACGTCATCTGCAGGGGTAAGGGCAGGGGCTCTGCCGTGGCCACTCCTTGCCTTTGGCCCCCCATGAGCAACACAAAGTGTCTGAGCTGTTGTGTGGTGTCCCCACCTCCGGCTCTTTGGGGCAGGCTCGGTCAGGGGTGGCGTGTCAGCGCCTGGCAGCCCTGAATCCAGGCGTGAACTCTGGGTTTAACAGCTCCAGGTGAGGGTGGATGGGGACGGGGTCCTGGAGACTGTCCTGGAGTTCATGGAAGTCCCCAGCACGGGACTTTGTGTCTCGCCCAGCGTGACGTGCCCTGTGTGAGTGCTGCTGCCGAGGCCCGAGCAGAGCTCTCTGCTGGTAGGCTGCATCGGTGCCGTTTGGGACAGGCACGTCCCCCCCATGGGAATGTTGGGGCAGGGGGGGGCAGCCCGGGCCGGGTGCTCCTCTCAGTCTGCTCTTGTCCCCAGAGATCCAAGCCCCAGTGCCGAGGCCTCGCTCCCAACGGCTTCCACAACTCCATCATGGCCCCGGTGGAGAAGTGCTCCAGCCTCACCTGCAACCTGTGAGTGGGGGCACGGGGCTGCTGGGGGGGAGTGTGGGGTGGGCTGCAGGGACCCTGGGTACCATCGCTGTCACAGGCGTGGGCAGGACGGAGAACGGGGGGGTTCTGCTGTTTGATGGAGCCCCATGGCTGCGGGAGGTATGGGGGGTGACAGATGGGGCCGGGCCAGGCGGGGGGTGAGGGCAGGGGCTGAGACCCTGCGCCGTGGGGCTGTCACTGAGATCCATCATCTCCACCACAGGCGGGATCAGAAGTACTCGCAGTGGGAGTTCCCCGACTGGATCCCTTTGGTGCACAACTGGACGTGTCTCTCGGAAAGGTACCGCGGGGGCGGCGCAGGGAGGGGGGCACGTGTGGGTCCGGGCTGCGCCATGGGGCAGCTCCCGGCAGCACCGGGCCAAGGGTGAGCTGGGGAGGGGAAAGGGGGTGACCCCAGCCATGGGGGGTGAGGGCATGGTCAGTGCTGTACCCCCCGTCCCTCTGGTGGGAACAGGCCCCAGCAGGAAGGATGGGGCTTGCTTGGCACGGGCTTTGGGGGTCTCAGTGGATTTGGCCATGGAGTCCTAGTAGCCCTCAGGGTGGCCGGCGGCAGGGCGTGCAGGCTGGGTGGGTGCTGGGGCACGGTCCTGTGCCAGGGAGCAATTGGGTGAGGAGTTGGGGTGAGGAGATGTCTTCTCAACTTCTTCTGTCCCCCCCAGTGAAGCTGCCCCATACCTGCCAGCAGAGGAGAAGTCTCCCTTCTTCTCCATCCAGCGGGAGGGCATCGAAGACGATGGTGTCTTGTACAGGGTGAACAGGTCCGTGAGGGATGGCCGGGGTGGTGGGTGTCGTGCCTGGGACAGGCAGTCGCCCCCGGGGCTGCTGTTCCAGCAGGTCTGGGGGCTGGGTGGGCACCCCAGGGCAGCAGGAGTGTCCTGGGGTCCCACCGTCCCCCCGTGCCCTTACCCACGTCCCCGCTGCAGGTTCAGCTCCCTGCAGCCCCATGAGGAGCGCCGGGACATGTCTTTCTTCGTGGGGGGCCCCGTGTGGGCCATGGAGTGGTGCCCGTCCCCGGAGGGCTCGGCGGCCACTCAGTACGTGGCCGTCTACTGCCACGGCAGCATGGAGGAGACGCACAGCGTGGCCGGGCTCCACGGGGGCCCCGCGCTCCTGCAGCTCTGGGGCCTGGGGACGCTGCAGCCGGAGCCGGGGTGAGTGCCCAGCGGGGGCTGCTGGGGATGGGGGGCTCCGTGCCTCTTGTCCTTCCGTGGGTGGTGAGGCTCATCCTCTGGTTCATCCCGGAGCTGCCTCCTGACCCCCACGGGGGCCGGGCTGGTGACCAGCTTGGCTACTGGTGTGCCCTGGCACCGGCTGCCGCGTCCCTGACGGCTCGGCCCTGCCTGCAGCCCCCCCGAGGCCGCCGGGCTGGCCTACGCCATCGCCACCGACCACGGCTGCGTCTGGGACATGAAGTTCTGCCCCAGCGGGGGCTGGGAGCTGCCCACCGCCCCCAGGAAGGTGGGTGCTGCCCGCGGGGACCCCTCTGCTCCCCCTACCCCCTCCACCCCGGGGTTCCTGAGTGCGTGTCATCGTCCCACCCCCCGGGCTGATCCCCCGCTGTCGTTCCGCAGCCCCCGCAGATGAGCCGGCTGGGCCTGCTGGCCGTGGCCTTCTCGGACGGGAAGGTGCTGCTGTACGCGCTGCCGCACCCCGCCGCCCTGCGCCGCGCCAAGGACACACAGGTAAAAGGTAGGAAGAGCCGCCGAGCAGCCCTGGGGACCCTGCTGTGCCGGGGGAGGGTGTGGGGCAGGGGAGGGGAGCGGGGCTGGTGTTTGGTGTGGGAGGGTGCCAAGGCGCTCCCGCCCCCGAGGTTCAGTATCGGGGGACGCTGCCACAGCCCCAGCTCCCTGCAGGGGAGCTACCTCAACTGGGCAGACTGGGAGGATGCTCTGGGCAGCGCTGCTGTGACCGGAGAGGGACCGCAGGGTGGGCTGCGGCCGCCATAGCACCTTCCCGAGCCTTCCCCCACCTCCTGGCTGCCCGGAGCGGGTCCTCTCCAGGCAGAGCCGCTCACTCCAGCCCGGCTCGAGCTGTCAGTCGTAGCAGAGACGTGGGGCTCCCAGCTCCGGGGTTAATGGGGCTTGTAATAGCCTCATCTGCCGGGCGCCGAGCGAGATTGATGACCTGTGCGTGCGGCTCGTGGCCGCTCAGCCGTGGCCGGCAGCCTGCGGGTCCGGGGCTGACAATGGGAAATGGGTTCTCTGCACCCCAGCCTGGCCGCCAGCCCCCCCCCGCCACATCGCTGCCTTTCCCGCCCCCGTCTCGGCGTTCCGGCTCCGGGTGGTTTGTGCTGGTGCCGCAGCCCCCACGTGGGGATCTTGCGGCAGGCGCGGGTCCGTCCCCCCCCTGCATCGCCTGGGTCCCGTCACGTTGCCTCAGCCCAGCTGCCTCCCAGTCAGTCTGGGGGTGCTGGGTGGCACCGCAGGATCGGTGCCAGGCTGCGGCTCAGCGTGGCCGTGCCGGCAGCTCCCAGCTCGGCGTGGCCGGGCCGGCTTTCCCTGGGGCTCCGGGGACCCCCACCCGGTGTTTCCGTGCCCTGGCTGTCGCGGAGGTGCTGGAGAAGATGCATGGCTCCTGCATATCTCGGCACCGCCTCCGCCTGCGGCTGCCACGCTCCAGACTGCGGACGTGCTTGTCTGGTGCTCGCTGTGCCCCGCGCTGGGGGGCAGGGGGGTCCCTCTGGCCCAAGAGGTGGGGAATGGGGGTCCCCGCAGTGTTGTAGGTTGCTGGTGGGGGACATTCTCTGCGGACACAGCTGATGTGTGGGGTCCTGTGGGCACGGGGGGTCTCTGCACTGTCTGCCCTCCCCACACGGCTGCTCCTGCCCTCCCTCTGGCATCCACAGTCTGGGCTGTCCCCTGTGGACCACCGTGTCCCCCTGAGTCCGCTGAGGGCATCGTCCATCCAGGCGGGCAGCTGGTGGTGGTGGGGTGCAGCCTTTCAGGGTGCTCCTGGAGGTCCTGCCGGTGCCTGCCCTTGGCTCTGCTGCCCCGTGGGCTCTGTTTGCTGCTGCTGGGTCTGCTCGGCTGCGGCGCGGACGCTGCTCCGGCCGGTGGCAGGATGGACGGGGAGCCCTGGGCCAGGGCGGTGGGGAGCACCGAGCCGGGCTCAGGGCTGCTGAGCAGCTCCCAACGCTGGGGGCTTCTAGGAGAGCTGTGCCCACCCTCACCCTCCTCTGCTCTCTTCTAGATGGGTCCCTCCACAAGCACATTATCTGCAAGGTCAGTGTCCTCTTCCGCCGCAGTCCCCGGTCGGGGCTGGCACCCAGTGACCTCCCGGCTGGTGCAGGTGGGAGCGCTGGGGAGGGGGCAGGACCCCCGCAGAGCTCGCCGGCCGTGGGGCGCTGGGGTGGTGGAGCAGAGCCCCCCGTTTCTCGGGACGTGGATGTCACCGGCCTGGGGCCGTGGCCGATGCCTGTCCCTCGTCCTGCAGGTGCAGTGTGTGGCCACGCTCCAGGTGGGCTCCATCCAGGCAGGGAGTGCCTCCGAGTGCGGGCAGTGCTTCAGCCTCTCCTGGATGCCCTCCAAGCCCCACCATCACCTCGCCGCCGGGTTTTATGACGGTGAGTCCCCGAGCGGGGACTGGCACACGGAGCGTTGTGCTCCCTCAGCCTGGGGCAGGGCACGGGGGGCTGAGGATGAGATGTGGGGGGCAGCAAGTGGCAAGACGCCGTGCAGGAACCTCCCTGCCCATCCCTGGGATGGGGGCATGGCTTATCACGGGCCGGCCACAGCCAAACTCATGTGCCCATGGGCTCTGGGAACTCTGGCTTAGCCCACATCTGTCTGACTTGCCCGGGTGCAGGTTTGTGTCTGGCTTCAGGCTGCCAGGACTGCTGTGCCCGAGCCATCCTGGCCCCCTCTGAGCCCCGGCCACGACTCCATCCCTGGCTCAGCCTCTGCTGCAGCCCCTGCCCGTCCCCAGCCCCGTGGGTCCCACGCTGGCCCTGGCACAGCCGTGGGGCAGCTCCTGAGGGGTGTGGGTCTCGTCCCCAGGCACGGTGGCTCTCTGGAACCTGCTCACCAAGTCCCTGCTGCAGTGTGTGCACCAGCCCGACGGCTCCCTCAAGCTCTACCCGTTCCGGTGCTTTCTCGCCCACGACCACGCCGTCCGGAGCATCGAGTGGTGCAAGGCCGATAGGTGAGGGGGGGCAGAGCTGGGCGGGGGGCTGCCGGGGAGAGCGGGGTGGCAGATCATCGCTCCTGCGGATCAGGCTCCTTTGCCAGGGTGGGCTTAAGAAGCACCAGGTGCTGATGTCCCTCTGAGGCACTGAAAAGCTTGGGGTGGGCTTTCTGGGGCGAGGCAGGGGCTTGAGCCATGGCCTGTGCTGTGGGACCAGGGCCACCCACCTGGTCCCTGCAACGGGGACGGGGCACAGCCCGGCGCGGTGGTCTCAGCGCTGCCTTTCTCCTGGTTCTCAGCAACTTCCTGGTCACGGCAGGGAGCGACCGTAAGATCAAGTTCTGGGACCTGCGGCGGCTCTACGAGCCCATCAACAGCATCAAGCGGTTCCTCAGCACCGAGGTGGCCTGGCTGCTGCCCTACAACGGCGTCACCGTGGCCCAGGACAACTGCTACGCCTCGTGAGTACCAGGAACCACCCTGCTCCTGGGGTCTGGTCCCACCTCCTGGGTGTCCCGGGGTCCCCTCTGGTCTGTCTCTCCCTGGCAGCGTCTGGCTGTGCCGTGTGGGGTGCTGGGGGGGCGGGGGGATGCTGTTCCCCAGCACAGGGAAGGACGAGGCCCTTGGGCAGTGCAAGAAGTCTGGGGTCTTGGCATGTTCTCAACTTCCAGGAGCTGCCATGTGATGTGACATGCCACCAGAGCGAGGAGAGCCTCCCCTTCCATCCCCCGGGGTCTCTGAGGGCGTGGGCTGCTGCCTGGCTCTTGTGGAGCTCCCTCCTCATCCCTTCCCTCTCCCTTGCAGTTACGGTCTCTGTGGGATCCACTACATCGACGCCGGGTACTTGGGCTTCAAAGCTTATTTCGTGGCCCCTCGCAAGGGCACCGTGTGGGTAAGAGGCTGCTGGGGGGCAGTTCCCTCCTGGGGGGCCGTGTTGGAGGGGTGGGTGCCTGCCCCAAACCCGGTGCCAGCTGGTGGGGGTGACACCGCCCGGCCGTGTGAGTCCTTGGCTCTCGGGGACACCCTCGGAGCAGGGTGGTGGGGACCCTACCAGGACCCCCCACCCCACAGCCCTCCATTCCCACAGAGCATCTCCGGCTCGGACTGGCTGAACACGGTGGCCGCAGGGGACATCACGGGCGAGCTGCTGGCTGCGGTGCTGCCCGACCTGGCCATCAACCCCCTCAACGTCAAGCGTTCCTCCGACCGCAGATTTGTAAGAGCCCATCGTGCTCTCCGGGGATCACACGGGGGTGGGCATGGTGGGAGCTGAGCTCCTGAGCTACTGGAATGGTGTCCTGAGGTGGCCATGGGTATCTGCTGCCCCACACACGCATGTATCATGTGTGTGTCATGTGTTGTGCCCGTGTCGTCCCCTTCCCCCCCGGGCAGGGGCTGTGTGGTGGGCGAGGGCGATGGCAGCAGCCTCAGCCCTGGGGTTGGGACCTTCAAGGTCAGGCTCAAGCATGGGGCAGTCCTGCCCCTCTGTCCCCTGCCCCAGACCCACCGTGCTGCGTGGCAGGGCAGGACCCCAGGGGTCCCAGCCCCACTTAGCCCCTGGTGGTCCCCACGGAGGAGCCCCTGGCCCTGCCCTGAGCCCCGTCTCGCCCACAGCCGGTCTACAAAGCCGACCTGCTGCCGGGGGACGGGGAGACGGCGCTGCCCAAGACCAGGCGCTACGGCGAGATGGTGACCAAGAGCTACATCCGATTCCGGGACACGGACCTGGTAGGAGGGTGGGCGGTGGGGCTGGGTGGTCCCGACCACAGGTGGGACCCATGGGAGCAGGGCCAGGGTCTGAGGGGGGGTTGTGGCAGTGTCGGGGTGCCTCTGTGCAGCCCCTCGCCTCTGGTGGAGCCCAGGCTGGCCTCTGCGGTACCGTCCCCGCAGCCTGGGCTGGGGTCCCCCAGGCAGGGACCCCCGTTTGCTTGCTCACAGCGCTGGGTGTCCTGGCTGTGGGACCGTCTGGGGTGCTCAGCCCTGGAAAGGAGCCTGGGGGGGGTCACAGCCTGCCTGGGTCCCCCTACCCGCTGTGCCAGGCTGTGTTTGGAGGGGTTGGCATGGGGCGAGTCAGGGTCCCAGCTGCTGGAGAGGCACTGGGGTGGTGGGCTGGGGTCTGCAGCCGCCCTGCCCAGGGGATCCGGCTCCTGCTGCCCTTCACCATGGCCCGTTGGTGATCTGTGTCCCCTGGCCAAGTGGCACCTGCCTCTGGTGCCATCCTGGTGCTGTCCTGGTGCCCCAGGGCCACAATGGGCACAGCTCATGGTGGTGCTGCCGCCCCACAGCGCAGCTTCAAGAACTTCCCCAGCCGGGAGCCCATGCGCAGGATGCATGCACAGGAGGCCAAGGGGGACCTGAGCCTCGACCGCCTGCAGCTGGAGTCCCTGCACAAGGTGAGGGGGCTGCCCGTGCCCACCCCCGGGGTGCTGCCACCTCAGCCCCCTCCCTTCCTCCCTCCTGACCCCCTTCTCTCCCCCCCCCAGGTGCGCTTCAGCCCCAACCTGGACTCGCACGGCTGGCTGGTGTCGGGCGGGCAGGCGGGCATCGTGCGGGCACACTGCCTGGCCGGGCTGGCCACCGCCGTCAGCCACCGGCTACTCCCCGAGCGCCGTGCCCGCTTCAGCTCCCTCTTCAGGGACCAGCCCGGCAGCCCCAGCCCCAACGGGAGCCCCCCGTCGCCCACCGAGTAGTGCAGGGGCACCCCTCGTGCTGCCGCCACATGTGCTTGCCCCCGGCAGGAGCTTGGGCCAGGCTGCACTGGCCGGGGATCGGGGGGGGCTCTGTGCCCCCTCTCGGTGCTTCTTGCCCCCTGGGCCCCCACTCTGCAGGAGGGATGGCTGCTCCTGGCTGTCACCTGGGATGCTGGGGACACTTGTCCTCGTGCTCTGGGTCCAGAAGGATCCTTTTGCGCTGTTTGGTATGAGCTGGTGCAGGGAGGGTGCTGGGACGCTGCGTGTCCCTGGGTTGAGCTGTGGGGTCTTGGGGCCTGTCGCCGGGGGGAGCATCCCCCGGGCCCCCCACATGTGTGGGGCTGTGCTTGTTCTCGCCTCCTGCCCCCCGTCGCCGGCTGAGCCCCCCACGGAGGGGATGGACGGGGCTGGCAGAGGTGCCAGGAGCTCTGAAGTCGCTCACATTGAGCCCGTGTTCGACTGTGCAGTAAACGTGGTTTGTTTTGTAAAGGCTGGTTGTGGTGCTGGGGGGTTGTGTCAGTGCCCCCCTCTGCCCATCACGGGGGGCTGGAGCCGTGTCCCCCCTCCCTGCGTCCCTCCTGGCTCCCTGCGCCGCCGCCGCTGCTGCTGCTGCTGCTCTCCAACACGTTTATTGGTGGCTGCGGGCTCTGCCGGGGCCCGCTGGATTCCTTGCACAAAGAGACAGACGGACGGACGGACGGACACTCCACGGGTGCGACAGACATGGACTCACAGCAGTGGGAACGGGTGGGGAGCGAGGCCAGGGTAGCCGGCAGTGGGGGCTATGGCTGCCCTGTCCCCCTGCGCCCCACGGGAGCAGCAGCAGCCCCCCGGGACCCCCAGCAGCCCGGGGAGCCCATGGCCATCGGGGTGGCAGGGCAGCCCGAGGGGGCCCAGGAGCGCTGGGGGCCAAGGCTGGGTCTG
The DNA here is from genome assembly GCF_001431845.1 of Calidris pugnax. Classification (NCBI taxonomy): domain Eukaryota; kingdom Metazoa; phylum Chordata; class Aves; order Charadriiformes; family Scolopacidae; genus Calidris; species Calidris pugnax. The sequence continues at coordinate 63,766 of NW_015091653.1, read as the reverse complement.
GGGTCCTTGCCCCCACCCCAGGATATCCCCTCCCTCCCCTGGGCCCTTTAGTGGCTCCCTCCTGTCCCCTCTCCTGTGGGGACAACAGGGCTCCTCTATGGGGGTCTGCACGGTGGGGCAGGGCCCCCTCCTCCTCTGGGGCTGGTCCCAGCAGCCAGGGGCTGTGGCCGGTCCCCTCCCAGGAGTGGGGGTTCCCCGGGGAACCCCTGTGCTGCGGGGGCCAGACTGTGTGTCCCCCCGGGACCCCGCACGCTCGGGGGCACCATCCCACCCCGGGGCTCCGCAGCAGCAGGGTGGGTGCAGCACAGGGTCAGGGGCCCAAAGGCTGCACCCCCTGCTCCCGGGGGGCTGGGGTCTCAGGCACGGGGGTCCTGGCAGTGGGGACAGGCTGCCGTCTCCTCCCGGTACCGCTCCACCTGCACCGTGCAGGAGGCAAAGCCGAATTTGGTCTGCAGCTGCCTGGTGGCTTCCCCCAGCACCGTCTCGGGATCAGCGCTGGCCTCTGGGGGTGGCAGGACGGCGCGGATCAGCCCTGGCCGCTGCGTGTCCCCCCCCGTGCATGCTGTGCACCCCCCTCCTCGCTGCGTGCCGTGCACGGGGCACTCACCGACGGCCACGTGCACCGACACGGCGTGGTGGCTCAGCGTCAGGGCCCAGAGGTGCAGGTCGTGGGTGCCCTTCACCCCGCTCACCCCCAGCAACACCTCCTTCACCGCCTCGAACGCGACGCCCCGCGGTGCCCCTGACAGCAACGCCCAGTCTCAGGGGGGGCCACCCTGGACCCCACCACGGTCAGGGCCTGTGGCGGGAGCAGCCGGAGGCGGGGGCTTCCCCAGGCTGGGACCAGGGGACAACTCAGGGGGACAAGGGAAGGACAGATGGGTGGTCTGGGTCGGGAGTGAGAAGGAGTGAGCTGCTGCATAGGAAAGGGGCTGTGGCAGCTGCAGCCCCCAGGAGCTCCTGAGCCTCCCCCAGCCCCCTGTGCCCATGGTCCCCCCCTCCTCGCCTGCTGCAAACCTTCCATGAGGACTCTGAAGACGTCCTTGAGGATGGTGAAGGTGGAGCCGAGGACGAAGACCGAGAAGAAGAGGGTGCTGATGGGGTCTGCGATCTTGCACTGGGGCTGCAGAGAGCGGGGGCCGTGTGGGGCTGGGGGCGGCAGAGCTGGGCACCATGGTGTGGGGGTGCCAGAGCCCCGTGCCCACCCGCAGCACCCTGCGTGGGGCTGAGGGAGTCGTTCCCCTGGGTGGCAGAGGGGGGTCCGGCCCCGGGCACCTTGAAGTAGATGATGGTGGCAGCCACGAGGACGCCGACGCTCTGCAGGAGGTCACCCACCACGTGGATGAAGGCGGCGCGGACGCTGGTGCTGCCGGGCAGGGGGGCACGGCCGGGCAGGCACCCCCCGCTGCCCTCCAGCTGCTCGTAGCCCCCTGGGCCGTGGCCGTGGCCAGCGGGGGACTGGTGCAGGATGTAGGCCATGCTGGGGAGAGCAGGGGGGGCTCAGCGCTGCGCTGGGCAGGGGCCTCGATGGTGCCCCTGGACCCGCATGCGGGCAAAGGGGGCACGGACAGGGCCAGGAGGTGTGGGGCAGGGTCTGAGCGTGGGGCAGGGCTGGAGGCACAGCAGGGACGGGGCAGCGGCAGCTCTGCAGGGAGGCGTGTGGGGCCAGGGCACACGTGGGGCTGAGAGAGGGGTTTGGGCTTGTGTCAGGGCTGGGCAAGGGGGCAGGCCTGTGGGGGTGCTGCTTGTGGGGTGCTGGGGATGTGGAGCTGGGGGATGCATGTACACGGGCTGGGAGTGTACGGGGGACAGGGAACAGGGGGACACAGAGCCTGGGGACACGGGAGCTGGGGATAGAGGGACAGAAGGTGACTTGGGGATCTTGGGGCACCAGGGGCACACGTGGGGCAGGGGCACAGGAGGCCAGGACTTGGGGTGGGGGGCAATGGGGGGCCAGGGGTCGCAGGCACACACAGCCCTGGGGGGGACGTACACCAGGTTGACGCCGACGGCGCCGGCGGAGGTGGCCAGCATGGCTT
>NW_015091653.1:55355-56883 GCF_001431845.1 Calidris pugnax | reverse complement strand
TACGGGGGGGCTGATCGGTTCGGGTGTGGGAGGGCTGCGTGGACACCGGGGGGAGCTTGGATACACGGGAGCTGTGTCTGCAGGGGGGCTGCTCTCATGGAGGGGATGTTTGGGCGGGGGGGCTCATGAGGACGGGGGGGACAGTCTAGGCACGGGGTCCGCCTGGCCTCTGTCCCCAGGAAGGTGATGGGACAACCAGTCCCAGGAACCATTCCTAAACACGTGGGAAGATGTCAGTGTGGGTCCCGCCATGGGGGGGGCCGTCCCCCACCGGCCCAGTGACCCGCGATGGAGTGAGGGGCTGGCAGAGGAGGGGGTGCAGCGGCCGCCGTCCCCCCAAAGCTCAGGAAGGTGCAGGGAGAACTGGCTGCGTGGCCGGGCCCAGAGTGGGGAGATCAGTGACACAACGTCCAGTTGGAGGCCAGTAACGACCAGTGCACCCCAGGGTTCTATACTGGGTCCGGTCTCATTTAACACCTTCATTAATGATGTGGAGGATGGGGCAGAGTGTACCCTCAGCACGTCTGCAGGTGACACCGAGCTGTGGGGGGTGGCTGTACCCCAGAGGGTCAAGCTGCTTCATCCTGCAGAGGGGTCTGGATGGGCTGGAGAAATGGGGTGACACGGACCTCCTGGAGTTCAGCAAAGTCCTGCCCCTGGGGAGGAGTAGCCCCGCAGCACCAGTACCTGCTGGGGGGCACCCAGTTGGAGAGCAGCTCAGCAGAAAATGCCCCGGGGGTCCTGGGGGACACCCCACTGACCACGAACCAGCCCTTGTCCCCAGCTGGAGCGGTGCCATGTGTTGGGCTGGGGCTGGGGTGGTGTTGGGAGCGCACTGGTGGCTCCGGTTGGTGCTGAGCTCTCAAGGGCTTTTCTGCTCCTCACCTCCCCCCCACCAGTCCCAGTTGGGGGGCACAAAAAGCTGTGGGGACACACAGCTGGGACAGCTGACCCCGGCTGACCCGGGGGATATTCCATGCCATACGACATCACGCTCAGCACATAAAGCTGGGGAAGGAGGAGGAAGGGGGGGGACATTCAGAGAAATGACGTTTGTCTTCCCGTCACTGTTCCGCTGACGGAGCCCGGCTCTCCTGGGGGGGCTGACCCCCCCCCCGCCACGGGCAGCGGTGACTGGATTCCCTGTGCTGCTCCGCTGGCGGGTGCGGATTCCTCGCTGCCCGTTAAACTGCCTTTGTCTCAACCCACGAGTTTTTCTTCCTCACTTTTACTCTTCCGATTCTCTCCCCCCGTCCCAGCGATGGGGATGGAGGGGAGGGGGTGAGCGCTGCGCGGTCCTGGCCGGGGTTGGACCGTGACAGGTCCCAGCCCGGGGGGGCCAGGGCCAGGCTGGGGGGCACCGGGGCGCTGAGCGGCTGGAGCATCTGCCGTGGGGAGGGACCGGGGGAGCCGGGGCTCGGGGGGGGGCGGAATCCGGGCGGATAAACACCCGCAGGGAGGGTGACAAGGGGACGGGGCCCGGGGGTGCCCAGTGCCGGGGCCAGGGGCCACGGGCACACACTGGCCG
>NW_015091653.1:54352-54849 GCF_001431845.1 Calidris pugnax | reverse complement strand
CGCGGATCATCGAGGCGCTGGACGTGCCCTGGGTGGTGCTGCTCTCCATGGACTCCTTCTACAAGGTGAGGGACGGGGCACTGAGCAGTGCCCGTGGGTCCGGGGGTCTGCGGTGGCACTGAGCGGTGCCGGTGCCCGTGGATCCGGGGGTCTGCGGTGGCACTGAGCGGTGCCGGTGCCCGCAGGTGCTGGACGAGGGGCAGCAGGCGCTGGCAGCTCGCAGCGACTACAACTTCGACCACCCCGACGCCTTTGACTTCGAGCTGCTCGTCAGCGTCCTCCGCAAGCTCAAGAAGGGCAAGAGCGTGAAGGTGCCGATCTACGACTTCACCACGCACAGCCGCCGCCGCGAGTGGGTGCGTGCCGCAGGGCAGCCAGGACGGGCCCCCGCAGGGCCGGTGGTGGATGCTGTGGGGAGTGCTCCTGGGAAGGGGGGGGGAAAAAAACCTGTGGGGCAGGAGCTGGGGGGGGTTGTGGGGTCTGGAAGGGCAAAGGGG
>NW_015091653.1:44895-52868 GCF_001431845.1 Calidris pugnax | reverse complement strand
GAGATCACTGTCAGGTAGGTGAGGCCCTGCCAGCCGCGGAGGGGCTGGGGGTGCAGGGCTACCAGCACCCCTTCTTCCTCGGGTCCTGCCTCTTCTCTGTCCCTGCTGGACGGAGCTTTGCTGAGATGCCTGAGCGTGGCTGCTCTTCCTCTGCTGCCAAGGCAGTTGCCCTGCCCACCTTCCTACAGAGATGCTGGGAGGGCTGGAGCCCCTCTGCTGGGAGGAGGGATTGAGAGAGTTGGGGGGGTCAATCTGGAGAAGAGAAGGCTCCGGGGAGACCTTGGAGCCCCTTCCAGTCCCTAAAGAAGGGGGGCGAAAAGACCAAGCACTTACTGGTGTCCAGCATGTGTGGTGGGTTCTCTGGAGCCTTCCTTTGGTCAGGGGCTGCGTCCCACTCCGAGGAGGTCCAGCCTGGCGGCTCTGCGTGTGCTGTGTGGCTCTGATCACCACTTCTCTGTTGCAGGGCAGCTCTGGCCTCTGCCCACCAAGGGCAGCCCCTGCCGAAGACGCTGAGTGTCCTGGAGAACACGCCGCAGGTGCGGGGCATGCACACCATCATCAGGTAGGTGCCTGCTCCCCCGGCAGGGAACAGCACTGTGCCTGGCCACCAGCTGGGCTGAGCTCCTCTCACCACCGCTCTCTGGGCACGGCCTCCGGACGGTTTTTCTCCCAGCCCAGTTTCTCCAGGAGAACGCTGTGGGAAGTGGTGTCAAAGGCCTTCCTGAAGTCTAGGTAGACAACATCCACAGCCTTTCCCTTGTCCACCATCAGGTCACCTTGCCATAGGAGATCAGGGTTGTCAGGCAGGACCTGCCTTTCATAAACCCGTGCTGATGGGGTCTGATGGCCTGGTTGTCCTTGTGATGGCACTGAGGATGAGTAGACAACATCCACAGCCTTTCCCTTGTCCACCATCAGGTCACCTTGCCATAGGAGATCAGGGTTGTCAGGCAGGACCTGCCTTTCATAAACCCGTGCTGACGGGGTCTGATGGCCTGGTTGTCCTTGTGACAGCACTGAGGATGGGGAACAGCACTGTGCCTGGCCACCAGCTGGGCTGAGCTCCTCTCACCACCGCTCTCTGGGCACGGCCTCCGGACGGTTTTTCTCCCAGCCCAGTTTCTCCAGGAGAACGCTGTGGGAAGTGGTGTCAAAGGCCTTCCTGAAGTCTAGGTAGACAACATCCACAGCCTTTCCCTTGTCCACCATCAGGTCACCTTGCCATAGGAGATCAGGGTTGTCAGGCAGGACCTGCCTTTCATAAACCCGTGCTGATGGGGTCTGATGGCCTGGTTGTCCTTGTGATGGCACTGAGGATGATCTGCTCCGTAACTTTCCCTGGCACCGAGGTCAGACTGACACCCCTGTCGTTCCCAGGATCCTTCTTGTGGATGGGTGTCACATTTGCTAACCTCTAGTCAACTGGGACCTCCCTGGTGACCCAGGAGCACTGGTAAATGGTGGAAGGCGGCTCGGCGAGCACTTCCACCAGCTCCCTCCATGTGTTGGGTTGGAGAATGTGACCTTGTGAGCAGGCTGTGCAACCTTTTGTAGGAAGCGAGATGTTCCTTCTCCAGGAACATCTCCTGTGACTCCTCCCCAGCGAAGTGCAGGCTCCGAGGGGATTCCACAGCAGTAAAAAGCCAGAGGATGTGTCTCACCAGGTGGTGTGGCACCTTACGTGCGCTGGCAGAGCCCTGTGCCGCTGTCTGAAGCCCACCTACCTCACCTCTGAGCTGTGGACTGCAGTAGTTCTGGGTTCAGGTCCAGCTACAGGAACTTCAGAGCAGATAGAGCCGTGTCCCTGCGGCATCTCTCTGCTCCAGTGCTCTGGCGGTGCCTTCGTCATGGCCTGAGCCGATTTCTCCGGCTCATCCGCGGCCTGTGCGGCCGGAGGTGGATGGAGGTGGAAGGGAGATCTGGGGGAAGGGCACCTCCAGAGGCTGAGTGGTGTTTGCCCACACAGGAGCGGTGTTCCCAGCCCGGGGTCAGGCAGGGAGAGAAGAATGAGAGTCTTTGTGCCCTGTCCCTGGCACGGACCTTCTACCTACAGCTCCTCCCGCGACGAGGGAGGGGTTTGACCAGCCCCTGTCCCTGGGGGAACACACTGCGGTCGGCACCGAATCCTCACTGCTCTGGAGCTGCCCTTCCCCTCTTCCTCCTCGCAGTCTGTGTCCTTTTGCTGTGCTGGGGACGGCCCCTCGTGCCTCCGCCCTTATGCCACAAGCCTCTAATCGCCTTAATCTGCTTACACTTGGGAGTTTGTTCGTTAGCCCCGGGGAGGGGGTCAGGCCCATGCAGGCAGTGGCTGGAGCTGGGCTCCAGGCCCCGTCGTGGCGCTGGGCTCGGGGCCGGCCGGGCCGCGGGAGGGTGGACTTTGCCTCCTCCAGATGGTAAATGAAAAATAACCACATTTAGGAGGGGCGTTGACTTGGCCTGTCAGCCACCCCCTCACATCCCGCGGCGGGCTGAGGCGGTGCCGTTACTGACATCTCCCAGCTGAGGAGTTGTTCTGGTAAAAAAAAAGTTCCTGTGTTTGGTGACAGCGAGGCAGCTTGTATTTCTGGTGCCTGTAGGTGATACTTGGCAGCGCTCACTTGCTTCTGCGTGACTTCGGGGCGGTGTGGGACTGCTAGTGGTCCTCACGCCTGCTCCTCTGGGCTTCCCTCTGCTCCAGGGGCGCCGCTCCCTGCCTGCTGATGCTCCCTGGGCACGTCCAGGCTGGCGGGGGATAAAATGTACACCTTTTGCCAACGTTCCTGCACCTGCTTGTGTGAAGTTACAGTGTCTTGGCAGAGTGACCTGTCATCCCTGTTCCGTCTGCCGCGGTGGCGTCAGCCCCTCTTGGCGGTGGCAGCCCTCCTGGCCTGCTGGTGCTCCCACTGGTACCATCTTCTGGAGTCCCTCGGCACGGCAAACCCCACATCTGTGGGCACACCACGGAGCTGTGACCCAGGATTCCCCTCCTGCCTTTCCCAGAGCAGCTCCCTCGGGGGCAGACGTGCCGGGCTCCTGCCCTTTCCCTGTTGTTCAACACTGGGGGCTCCTCCGTGCTCCAGCGTCTGTCTCCGAGGGACCTCCTGGAAGCTGACGTTGTGGCAGCAGATGAGCATCTCGCTGAGCACAGTCATGGCAAATTCAGGCTTGGCACCGCGGGCAGAAGCGGCTTCCAGAGGGATTTTCTGTTCTTGTGGAGAAGCGGAAACTCAAAAATAGTCCTGCACTGGAGCGGCTGAGTGATTTTGCTCATGGTCAGGCTGAGGATGGACGGTGCAGAAAGGGCATGGGTTGTATCCTCCAGCTTACAGGAGGCTTTGGTGTCGGGGCCAGGTCACCAGAGCCAGTAGAAGCGTTTTATGCCACACGTGGGGTTTCCGCAGTGCCTGAATGGTCCTTTCTGTCCCCCACGATACCGGCTTCTGCCCCCCCATCGCTTATTGCAGGAGGAGAAGGGGTGCAGGGGTCTGTTGTTAGCGTTGAGATAACCAGGGTATGGGGGTGTTTCCTCTATCACCCCCATAAGTGTCACAGCTTACGCTGGGGGTCCCCGCTGCCGGCCATGCCCTGGTGCGTGTCGGCAGAGCGGGTCCACTCTGTGGCATCGGTGGGACCTGGTCCTGGAGTGGCAGAGAGGAGGAGACTGGCCTTCCCCAGCATGGAGGTGGACATCTGGCTGCCGTTGGAATTGCTTTGAATTCCATGGGGAATGTGGGACCGAGCCTGCTGTGTCTGCAGAGCCCTGCCCTGCTCCCACTGCCATGGAAGCACCTCGTGTGCTCTCTGCTGCAGGAGAAGAGCCATTCTTCACCTCTGCTCCCCTCTTGGTGCCCACACACTCGTGGGAAGGCTCTGGGATGTCCCCTGGGTCACCTACCTCTCTGAGCAGGTTTGCTTTGGTGTGAGCCTCTGGACTTTGTGCCCTGGCAGGACGCACCGTCCCACCCTGGGGCTGCCCTTGAGAAGCCTGGGGCTGGTGGAGCTTCAGCGAGGGCAGAGCGAGGTGCTCCCTGCCTGCGGGGAAGGAGCCAGCGCCAGGGAAGGTGGCTCACACAAGAAACCTGTCCCCCTGGCCCTCTGCTGAGGGGGGGGCAGTGCTTCACTGGTGGTCATTTGTCCGCTCAGTGAGAAGTCTCTCTGTTGTCCTCACCCCTGCATGAAAAGAAAGTCAATGCTCAGGCTTTTGTGGCCCACAGGGAGGGACCTGGGAGTTCTGGTGGATACCAGGTTGCCCATGGGCCAGCAATGTGCACTTGTGGCCAAGAAGGCCAATGGTCTGCTGAGGGGCATCAAGAAGAGGGTGGCCAGCAGGTGGAGAGAGGTCATCCTTCCCCCTCTGCTCTGCCCTGGGGAGGCCCCATCTGGAGCACTGGGACCAGTTCTGGGCTCCCCAGATCCAGAAGGACAGGGAACTGCTGGAGAGAGTCCAGCGGAGGCTTCTGAAGCTGCGGTGGGTGGTTGCGTGGGTGAAGCCCACCCGTGGGGGAGGCGCACGTACTGACAGCCCACGCTGGAGGCAGCAACGCTTGTCCCTCCTGGACCAGAACTGATTTTTCGACCGTCTCTGGGCCTCCCCCGCTGTCCCCAGGCTGGTTGGAGATGTCCACGTCAGCCGGGTGCTCTGGTCCCTGCGGAGCACTCGGGGGCAAGGTCTGGCTGCAAAAACACCTCGGGACAGTAGGGACTGTTTATCCTTCTCCTGGGCGCTGTTGACTGTCTGTCATCGTGAGATGCGAGCAGCGGCAGATGATGTCCTAAAATACAGAGTAAAAATACTCAATATCCTTCTGCCTCTTCTGGAGTGGTGCCAGTTCCACCCCTTCCATCTGGTAGCTGGCGAGTGTCTGCGGGGTCCCTTTGTTCCTGGCGTTCTCCAGAGAATAGGGGGGTGCACGCAGGAGAACACCCATTTCAGCCACGGCTTGTCAACCGTGGTCCCCCGGTGTCTGCTGGCCTCTGTGGTGGGGACCAGGAGCTTGTTCTTGGTGGTTCTCCAGGAAAATGGCACTTACATTACAACCTTGTGCTCCAGACCCCTCACCAGCCTCATGGTCCTTCTCTGGACATGCTCCAGACCCTCAGTGTCCCTCCCGTTGTGAGGGGCCCAAAACTGAACACAATGGTCCAGGTGTGGCCTCACCAGTGCTGAGAGCAGCCATGGAGTGTGAGGAGAATAACAGGACACTGGGGGATTCTTTATGGTCACCTTTTGGACGACCAGGAAGTCTGAGAGTCCCCTCCTGGCAGCAGTTTCAGGAGCTGGTGTCAAACGCTCCCCATGAGAACAGGCAGCCCCTGGGACCAGCTCCCGGCACCTACAGTTGGCTCCACTCCCCCTGAGGGAGAAGGGTTGTTTTCCATGAATTACAACCCCTGTTGTGGTTTTATTCTGTTTATTTTGCTTCCTGCTGCCCTCAGCACTTCAGCGTGGTGATGAGATAACGCCAGGTATTTCAAAGTCTGCCTGGTTCCTGGCAGCTCCTCGCCAGCGCCGAGCTGTCCCCTGTGTCCCCGGGGACCCAGCAGCGCTGCGGGGGCTCCTGTCACTTCCTTCCCCCCTGCGCCATGTGCTGCAGCCTGCTGTCCCCCTCCCAGGGGCTGAACGCCCTTCTGCTCCATGTGGTCCTTTCTGGACAAGGCCCTAGGTCTCAGCAAGCCCTGGCAGGGTGGTGGGTGGAAACCATCTCCTCCCCAAGGGATTCCAGGTTCCCACTCTCTGTTCCTTCCTCTGGAGCCCCGTTTGCTCCAGGAACTCCACTCTCATCTCACACCCGTCTCCTCCCTCAACAGGAACAAGGACACGACCAGGGATGAATTCATCTTCTACTCCAAGCGCCTCATGAGGCTGTTGATCGAACATGCCCTCTCCTTCCTGCCGCTGAAGGTGAGCCCACCGCTCCTCTGCTGTGGCCACGGCCACCTCTCCCCCTCCCCGAGCCCCCCGGGCTTCCCCTACACTCCCTTCTCCTCCCCTTTCTGCAGTCAGTCACGGTGGAGACCCCCCAGGGGACAACCTACGAAGGAAAGCGGTTCCACAGGCAGCGGGTGAGATGTTCTCCTGGTCCCTTTCTCCCCACAAGCACGGGCTGAGAAAACCTGCCGGCCCCGGGGTCCCTCCCTGTGCAGACGAGCTGCTCCCTGGGGCTTGTCCCCCCTCCTGCAGTGAGGGACCCTCGGGAGCTCACCGGGGGGGCTGCAAACCCAGCAAACCTTGTGTCCCCTTCCCCAGATCACGGGGGTGTCCATCCTGCGGGCAGGGGAGACCATGGAGCAGGCCCTCACTGCGGTCTGCAAGGACATCCGCCTGGGCAAGATCCTCATCCAGACCAACCACGACACGGGGGAGCCCGAGGTGAGCAGCTGAGACCCCCAGCACCGTGGGATGGGGCCCCCCTCCCCTTCCCTGGAGCCCCCCTGCACCGCAGGATGGTGACCCCCCCCCTTGCCTCCCCAGCTCCACTACCTGCGCCTTCCCAAGGAGATCAGCGAGGACTACGTCATCCTCATGGACAGCACCGTCTCCACCGGAGCTGCCGCCATGATGGCCGTGCGGGTGCTGCTGGTGAGGGCCGGGGGGGTGGTGGTTGGGGGGGCTGGGGGTACCGACCCCCCCATGGCCGGCCGGGGTCTCAGGGGGGTGTGTTGCCGCAGGACCACGACGTGCAGGAGGACAGGATCTTCCTGCTGTCGCTGCTGATGGCCGAGATGGGGGTGCACTCGGTGGCCTACGCCTTTCCCCGCGTCCGCATCATCACCACCGCCGTGGACAAGAGGGTCAACGAGGAGTTCCACATCATCCCCGGCATCGGTAGGGGGGGGGCTGTGCCCCACGGACCCCCCAGACCCCCTCTGGCTGACCCACAGCCGCGCTGAGGCACCCCTGGCAGGGGGGGGAGTCGCGGCGGGGCCGTCATGGCCATCGCCTCACCCTGTCCCCTTGTCCTTCAGGGAACTTCGGGGACAGATACTTCGGCACCGACGGCCCCTCCGCCTGGTGTGAGAGCGACGGCACGGACTGCTGAGCCGCCGGGCCACCGGGCCACCAGCCAGGCTGGCCACGGGGCCGGACCCCCACCTCCGCCCCCAGGAGGGGCTCCGAGCTGCCAGCCTCTGCTCCCCTCCCTGCAGGATGAGCCCCCCACTGCCAGCCTGTCCCCCCAAGCAGGACAAGAGCCCCTCGTGGGTCCATCTTCCCCGAGGAGGAGGGAGGCAGGGAGTGATGGCATCTCATGCGGCCTGGGGGGGACACAAGGGGGGTTCCTCCCCTTGGAGCCCCCCTGTGCACTCCAGGCCAGCTGCGGCCCAGGGGGACGGTCACCCCCTTCCCTGGGGAGGGGGGGGACAGGGTCCCATCCCCTCCAGGCTTCCTCCGGGTGCTGGGCAGGCTCCGTGCTGGAATCTGTATTTATTTGTATTTATTTTACGGAGCTGCCCCCCCGGCTCTCCTGCGGGGCAGGCCAGCTACTTGAAAACCATCAGGGATTGGGGATGTCCCCAAGGAACCACCATCCCCCCCCCAATTCCACACTCCATCCCCGGCTGGGCCCCGGCAGCACTGGGAGGGTGGGGGCTGCCTTTGCCCCCCACTTCAGCTGGGGGGATTTGACATTCAAACACTCCCCTGCCCCCCCTCCCAGCCCGGGGCAGCCGGGGGTCCATCCCAGGGGGTCCATCCCTGGGGGACCATCCTGACCCCCCCGGGAGCCAGGGTCTGCCCAGCCCCTGCTGCCCTCCTTGCTCAGGTTCTTGGCCCCCCCGAGGCAGCGGGGGTGGCTGCTGGGGGCGCAGCCGCCCCCCCTTCCATGGCTGAAGAGGCTCCGCTGCCCCCCAGCCCCGGGGCTGCCCCCCCGCTGCCCCCAGCGCCTTCGTTTTGTACCCCAATAAAGGAGCAGCACGACCCCCCCGCATGCTGCCTGGGATGGGGGGTGACAGCCGCGGGGGGGGCGATGGGGGTGTCACTGCACGTGTGGGGGTGT
>NW_015091653.1:40431-44305 GCF_001431845.1 Calidris pugnax | reverse complement strand
GGGGCTGCCCTGCGGGGCCCGTCCCTCACCCCGTCCCGTCCCCGGCCGTGCCCCGCAGGAAGCTGGCGCTCAAGTACCACCCGGACAAGAACCCCGACGACCCGGCGGCGGCCGAGCGGTTCAAGGAGATCAACAGCGCCCACGCCACGCTGAGCGACGAGGACAAGCGCCGCCTGTACGACCAGTACGGCTCCCTGGGGCTCTACGTGGCCGAGCAGTTCGGGGACGATGCCGTCAGGCACTACTTCCTCATGTCCAAGTGGTGGTTCCAGGTGAGCCCTCACCGGCCTCCGCACCGGGCGTCCCCCCCGGGGGCTTGGATGGGGGGGGGGTCTCACCGGGGCTGCCGTCTCCCCCCCGCAGGCCCTGTTTCTGTGCTGCGGTGCTCTCACCTGCTGCTGCTGCTGCTGCTGCTGCTTCTTCTGCTGCGGGACCTGCTGCCCGCCCAAGGAGGACGAGTCCTACAAGTACGTCGACCCCAAGGACCTGGAGGCGCAGATGCGTGCGGAGGACAGCGGTGAGTCGGGCTGTCTGTCTGTCTGTCCGTCTGTCCCAAGGGCCTCATCTTGTGTGGGGCTCCAGGGCAGCTCCCCCCATCTCATCTCGGGGGGGTTGGGGCTCTGGCTGGGGGCTCACAGCAGACCTGGCTGCAGCTCTGGCTTCACTGCCAGCCCTCAGTGTCCCCTCTCCGGACCGGGGCTGGTGGTGGCAGTGGAGGGGACAACTGCATGGCCATGGGGGTGCCTTCTCCTTCCTCTTTTTCCCCTGGGCAAGAGCTCCCTGAAGCCCCTACAGGGGTCTGCAGCCCAGAGACACTGGTGCCCGTGCTCTCCGGGGGTGTGGGGAGGGCAGCGTGCTCCAGGCTGGCTTCCTTCCCTGGGCACTGGCCATACTGGTGTCTGTGGGGACGGTCACTGGGCCGCTTTAGCAGGTTTCTGTGGGGCGGGGGGCTGCTGCGTGGCTGGGCTGGGGGTTTGGGAGCCGTGGCCTGGGGAGCCTTCGGGAGGGCGTTGGGGTGTCCCGGGTACCTGCTCGCCAGCACCGCGGGACGGGGCTGAGCCGCTGACCCACAGCCCTTCTGTTCCAGACCCGCAGGGACCTGTTGTGGCGCAGCCCCCGCCGGCCGGCCCCGAGCCCCTGCCGGCCCCCTGCGCCAGGACCGATGCCTGAGGCTGGGCTCAGTCCCCCCGGCTCCCCCAGGACCACGGGCAGGGATCCTCCGTTGGGACTGTCACTTTCCGGGACCCCGGTCACACCGCCCAGGGTGGCTCTCCAGCCCCAGGGTGGCTAGAATCTCAGGTTAATTTGGCCAGCATCGACGCGGGGGCTCACCACCCCTGCTCAAGCTCCAGGGCCCTGCCCCTGTCTCCCAGCGCTGCTGGGGGGGTGGCTCGGACCCCGCACTGCTGCGCCCCCGTCCCAGTGCCTCGCCTGCTGCTGTGCCCCCCCGGCCCCGGGCACCAGCAGCCACGGCGGGGGCCCCTTCGTCCCAGCTCCGTAGCGTAGGAGCATGTCTGAGACCGTTAGCACTGTAACCCCCGGGGCCGGGCTGAGCCCGCTCCCTGCCCTCACGGGGACCCTCCTGACGGGTGCTGGGTGCCAAACGCTGCTCCTGGGATTGGGGTGCCGCCTCTGTGCCCCCTTCCTCTCTGCCCAGCCACGGCCCCGGGGCGCGGGCTGCACCCCACGCTGCTGCTGGCAGGCTCCCTGCAGGGCTGGGCCCGGCACAGGCACTTTCCTTGGGTTTGTTTAGGTTTTATGGGCACCATTAAAAGAAGACAGGAGGGGAGCGCGTCTGCGTGTGGTCTCTGTCCCCTGGGGGGCTGCCCGGACACTGCGGTGGGACGTGGCTCTGCCCTGTGTGTGGGGCTGTGGCCGTGGGTCCTGCGGGAGGGGACCCCTAGGTGGGTCGTGTCCCAGGGGCTGCTGTTTTCTCGCAGGGGTGAGTGTCACGCTGTCTCCTGTCCCTTCCTGGGACAGCTCTGTGTCCCCCAGCCCCTGCTGGCTCCCTCGGGCTGTGCTTGTCCTCCTCCTCGCTGCTGCGGTGGGTCGGGCAGCAGCAGCCCGGCCGGGCACCCTGATCCTGCTGGGCAGCGTGCCCTGCTCTCTCGGGAGCCATGGCCCTGCCACCTCAGGGGGGACAGGGGGACACTGAGGCCTTGGCCCGTCCCTCCCACTCCCCCAGGCAGCAGCCCCTGCCCACGCTGCACGGGCTCTGTCTCACCCCCTAAATATAGCCGGAGTGCCAGGGCGAGCGGTGGGACGGGGATTGTTCCTGGCACTGTCCCTCCCGGGCGCCCTTCCACGCTGCTCTCCGGGAGGGCTGGCACTGCACGGGGTCCGTGGGGCCTGGGGGACCCCGGCCTGTTCCCAGCCCTGCTGCCTGCAGGGCAGAGCCCGCACCCCCCAGCGACACCCCCCAGCTCTGCCCTCCCGGGGTGCACCCCACACCAGCCTGAGCGGGGTCCGGGGGGACGGGACCCCAGCCCCCCATCCTCCCCAGGTGGTGGGGGAGCCCCGGGGAGCAGCACTGGTTGTCCTGGGAGAGGGGGGGCTCTGCCCCGGCCGAGAGCTCAGGGCTGGGGTGGGTATGCCTGGGGCGGGGGGGTGTGCGGGTCGGCCTCCCCGGGGCGGTCCCGGTGGGTCGCTCGGTCCCGGGGGTCACTCGGTCCCGGGAGTCACTCAGTCTCGGGGATCACTCGGTCCCCGTGGGTCACTTGGTCTCGGGGGTCACTCGGTCCCCGTGGGTCACTTGGTCTCGGGGGTCACTCGGTCCCCGCGGGTCACTCGGCCCCGGTGGGTCGCTCGGTGCCGGGGGGCCCCCGCCGCGGCGCCGTGACTCAGTGTCACCCGACGCCGCCGACAGCTGCGGCGGCCCCGGCGGGGCGGGGGCGGCTAAAATTAGCCCCGCGCTCAGCGGGGCCGGGGCAGAGCGGGCACCGGGCGGCCGGGGCCGGAGCGGGAGCCGCAGCGGGGCCGGGGTGGGCAGAGCCGGGCCGGGACCGCGGCGATGAACTTCGCGGTGGGTCTGAAGCCGCTGCTGGCGGAGGCGCGGAGCATGGAGAGCCTGGAGAAGCAGCTCATCTGCCCCATCTGCCTGGAGATGTTCACCAAGCCCGTGGTCATCCTGCCCTGCCAGCACAACCTCTGCCGAAAATGCGCCAGCGACATTTTCCAGGTAGGCTTCTGGAACAGCCTGCCCAGGGAGGTGGTGGAGTCACCATCCCGGGAGGGATTTAAGAAACCTGTAGACTAGTACCCTAGATTGTCCCGCCGCCCCCCAGGCCTCCAACCCGCTGTGGCAGTCGCGGGGCTCCAGCGCGGTGCCGTCGGGCGGCCGGTTCCGGTGCCCGTCGTGCCGCCACGAGGTGGTGCTGGACCGGCACGGGGTGTACGGGCTGCAGCGGAACCTGCTGGTGGAGAACATCATCGACATCTACAAGCAGGAGTCGGCCAGGTGCGGGGACCCCACGGGGACACCGGGGACCCCACGGGGACACCGGGGACCCCGGCGGGGGTGCGAGTCCCGTGGGTGAAAGGGAGCCCTCGGGGGAGGGGGGCAGGCGGAGGGTGGGAGCCCTCCCGGAGTGCTGGTAGGGGGTAACGGGGCCCACGCAGGACCGGGGGTGTCCTTGGGGCCCTGGGGGGTGTCCCTGGGGTTTAGGACCCACGGGTGGGCTGTGGTGCCCGCAGGCCCCTGCACGCCAAGGCCGAGCAGCACCTCATGTGCGAGGAGCACGAGGACGAGCGGATCAACATCTACTGCCTGCGCTGCGAGGCCCCCACCTGCTCCCTCTGCAAGGTCTTCGGGGCGCACAAGGACTGCGAGGTCGCCCCCCTGCCCGCCGTCTACCAGCGACAGAAGGTGGGTGGC
>NW_015091653.1:39704-40419 GCF_001431845.1 Calidris pugnax | reverse complement strand
CGGGGGCTGCCCACGCAGCCGTCCCTCACGCCCGTCCTGTCCCCTCCCAGAGCGAGCTCAGCGACGGCATCGCCATGCTGGTGGCGGGGAACGACCGCATCCAGGCCATCATCACCCAGATGGAGGAGATCTGCCACACCATCGAGGTGGGCCAGGCCAGGGGGGCGTCCCTAGGGCCATGCCCGCGGTGGGGACACGGTGGGACCGGGGCAGCCCCTGATCCTGGTGCTCCCGCAGGAGAACGGCCGTCGGCAGAAGCAGCACCTGGGTCTGCGCTTCGACTCGCTGTACAGCATCCTGGAGGAGAGGAAGAAGGAGCTGCTGCAGAGCATCGCCCGGGAGCAGGACGCCAAGGTGCAGCGCGTGCGGGGCCTCATCCGGCAGTACGGAGACCACCTGGAGACCTCTTCCAAGCTGGTGGAGTCAGCCATCCAGGCCATGGAGGAGCCCCAGATGGCCGTGTACCTGCAGGTCTGTGTAGACGGGGGGTGCAGGGGCCTCTGAGGGGGCCCGGGCTGCCCCACAGGGCTGGAGGGGGGACTGTGGTCACTCCAGAGGATCTGAAGCTTCCCCCGGGGATGTGATGGGCTCTGGCTGTGACGTCTAGTTCCTGGGGTCCCATTGCTCCAGGGATTCACTGACCCCCCCTCCCACCACTTTCCTCCACAGCACTCCAAGGAGCTCCTGAAAAAGTGAGTGGGGCTGGGGGGGGCAC
>NW_015091653.1:35230-39568 GCF_001431845.1 Calidris pugnax | reverse complement strand
CTGGGGGGGGCACAGGGCTGGGGGCGGGGTGGCAGGGGGGGGTCACGGCTGTGGCTGGTCCATGGCTGGGGGCACAGGGGACACCAGCATCTCCCAGGGCTCTGCCTGCCCTGCAGGATCACGGACATGTCCAAGGTGTCGATGAGCAGCCGCCCAGAGCCCGGCTACGAGAACATGGACCACTTCTCCATCAACGTGGACTATGTGGCGGAGATGCTGAGGACCATCGACTTCCAGACAGGTACCAGCACTGGAGGGTGCAGGGGGTGCACGGCACTGCTGGGAGCAACCAGCCCTTGGATGGGGAAAGCCCCCCCACCACCTCATGCCCTGCATGGGGATGCATCCCCTCGTGCATGGGGCTGTGCAGCCCCTCAGCGCTGCCCAGGGACCCTGCGGGGTCAGACCTGCCCCGTGCCCCCTCTGGCTCGTGGGCTGCCGTGTCCCACACCGGGGCTGGGCTCCCACCTTGGGCTGGTCGCGTCCCCACCGCGGGTGTCCCCAGGCATGATGTGGGAGGGGGTCCCTGGCTGACCTGTCCCCTGCCCCACAGAGCCGCTGGGCGAGGAGGAGGCGGATGGACCTGGCGATGGCAGCGAGGCCGCAGCAGACGAGGACCGGCTGGACAGCCTGGAGGGGCCCGAGGCTGCGGAGGGTGAGTCCCTGACGCGCCTGGGGCCACCGTGCCCATGGAGGGGGGGGACAGGACGTGCCATGGCCAGCCCTGTGTCCGTGTGGCTGCACCGTGACCCGCAGGTCCTGCAGCGTGACGGGGCATCCCTGTCTCCAGCTTGTCACTCCCTTTCCCCTGCAGATGTGGGGCCGAGGCAGAAGCCGGCGAGCTCTCCCCATGGTGAGACCCTCTCTGGGACTGAGGGGATGGGGCCATGGGGTGCCCATGGGGTGGAGGAGGCACCTCCTGGGGACAGATGGTGGTGGAGATGTGAATAGCGGGGGGTTCACACCTCAGGGACCCCCAGCCCCTCCCTGTCTGTCTGGTCCCATGGCCCCCCCCGTGGTGCTGAGGCCCGTTCGTTTCCCGCACAGGTCAGCACTGAGCCGGCGCCGTGGGCAGCGTTGTCACCCGCCAGCACGTCCCTGTCACCCCTCGGTGAGCCCCAGCCCTGCCCCTGCAATTCCCCAGACACTGGAGCTGCCCCTTCCCAACATTAAACTGTGTGTGAGGACGTCGTCCCTGGTGTGGTGTGTGGGCTGGGGGGGGCACGGGGGCTGCCACCCCCCTCCATGGCTCCCTGGGGACCCTCGGAGCAGCTTGACGCTGGCAGCCCAGCGGTCGTGAGCTTCGCAATGTGGGGGGGGGATCTGTCCCCCACCTGCAGCCCCTTCCTGGGGGTGAGGAGCCCCCTCTTCCCCCCCCTCCGCTGGGCCAGACACCGTCTTGGCCACGCCGTCCCCGGGCGCAGCGAGCAAACAGCGCGGGGATGAGCTGTCTGAGTACACACCGGCGGCGGCACCATCAGTGCCGGGGTCGGGGCCCGCGCCCCCCGCACCGGGAGGGCCACGGCAGCGCCGGCTGCGTCACCCGCCCGGTCCCACGCCACCCCGGCGTCACGGCTGATGCAGCAGATGATGCACATGGCGAGGGGCTCCTCGTGGGGCCGAGGATGGGGCTGGGCAGGTCCCCCGGGGCTGGGACACCACGGGGGTGTCCCCAACTGCCCCCCTCTCCCCTCCTGGGGGGCAGCAAGCTCTGGCTGCTAGGCCCCCCCAGTACTTGGGCAGACGTGAGCACCCCACAGCAAGCCCAGGGGCAACCTGGCTAGCCAGGGCTGGGGTGCAGGACCCCCAACGATGGGTGAGGATGGGCAAGGACGGGCTCACAGGAGCTGGGGAAGTGTAATGCCACCGCGTCCGGTTAACCCAGGAGCTGGGCCCTGGGGAGTGATCATGAGGGAAGGGGTGTCCTGGCAGCCAAGGAGCCCCCCATGCCTGGGCTGTGCCAGCAGGACCCTTCCCCTGCTCCTGGATGGTTCTGGGTCCCTGGACAGGCAGGGACACCCAGCCAGACAGGGGACACAGCGGGGACAGGAGCCGGGCTTGATCAGCCGGGGGAGGCCCCTCAGCTGCCTCCCGGGGTGTGGGGAGCTGGAGCCAGACCCCCCCTGGGCACAGGGACAGTGCGGGAGCTGGTGACACAAGCTGGGGCAGAAGAAATTCCCATCAGCTACCGGGAAAAACTCCCAAGAGCACAACAGCCCTTAAAACGGGACTGGGGGGGGGGGTCAGAGCAGCTCCAACCCCCCCAGCATGGACCCTGCTTGGGCAGGGAGGTGGGCGAGAGGGACCAATGCTGCAGCTGAGCCCACCATGGGGGGGGATGGCACCACATGTACCCCCGCCACGGGACAGGGCCTGGCACGGCTCCCTCCCCACGGCCCTGCCCAGGCCGGTCCCTCATGGACGTGGGGGCTCAGGCAGTGGGAGACCCCGGCGCGGTGCCCTGCGGCACCCTCACTGCCAGCAGAGACTGTGTCTGGGGGTGAGGAGCTGATCCCATGGCCCAGCCTGGCTGCTCCTGGTCACCGTCTGCTCCTTCACCTGCCCCAAATGTGCCCTGGGAGGGCTCAGGTGGTCCCCAGAGACCGAGGGGAGGCTGAGTGGCCGCTCCATCGCTGCACCGGCCATTCAGAGATGCGACATTGACTTTTTGCCACCCCCTCAGGGACTCCTGTCCCTGTCACCTTCCAGAGATGACCAAGAGGGGCTCACAAGGATCTTGGCAGCCCCTTAGCACCCTTGGGTACCAATCCTAGGGGTCGAGGTGTCTCAGGAGAGCCCCAGCCTTGTTCTCCTCCATTTTGGGTACTTTTCCTCCTTGACCCTGATTCTCCAGCTCCTTTTCACCTCCCCAGCCCCGGCCCAGCCCTTGGGCAGCCCCCAACTGCCCGGGGTGGGGGTGGACTCTCTCCTTGACCTCACATATCCCCTCCCCGACTGGTCTCTGGCTGCCTGACCCCCTCCCTGCACACCTGGGTGATGTTTTTCAATTACTGCTGGTAATTGAATGGTCCCTCCCATGTGTTTGTGCCCCCATGTGGATCTCCACCGTGGGTTCCCAGCATTTCCAGGACGACCCCCAGCACATCCGTGTCTCTCCCCGGTCCCGGTGGGCGGCTCTGCACCGAGCCGTGAGCCTGTGAGTGCACCCAGAGTTACTGCCCAGCTCTGGGGGCCCCATCCAGAGCTGAACCTGTTGGGTGACGTGAAGGGCAACACCAACAAACTCTTCTGTGGTGACACTGAGCTGGAGAGGTGGCAGAAACGTGCCCTCCCAGCGGAGGGGGCCGACAGCAGCCCGGGCTGTGGGGGGGAGTGTTGGCAGGTGGGGAGTGGGGGCTCTGGAGTCCAGGGAAGGGCCACAGAGATGCTGAAGGGGCTGGAGCATCTGTTGTGTGAGAGGAGCTGGGACTGCTCAGCCCGGAGCAGAGACAGCTCAGGGGGGATTGAATCCGAGTGTGGGTGAACACGTGCCCGATGGGAGGGAAGGACAGAGCCGGGCTCTGCCCAGTGGTGCCCAGTGCCAAGACCAGAGGCAACAGGCACAAACCGAAACACAGGAGATTCCAATTAAACTTTTTTTCCCTTTTTTTTTTTTTTTTTTCCCCTCAAAACCCCCTGCTTTTTTACAGTGAGGCTGATCAAAGAGGTTGCCTGGAATAGGCTGCCCAGGGAGGTAGTGCCCCCCACCCCCAACCGTGACGCATCCCAGACACACCGGGGCGGGGGGGGGAAGCCTCTGGAGCTCCCACCATCCCAGCCCAGGCAGGGTGGGACAGAGATGGTTGTCCAGGTCTGTGTCCAGCTTTGAATGTCTTCAAGGAGGGAGAAACCACAACGACATCTCTGGGGAACCTGTTCCAGTTTGCTCTTCCTTGCCAGCACAGTCTTCCAGTTCCAGGTTTCTCACACCCAGATGGACTTTTCCTCCTTCAAAGCCTGGATGGACACGGCCTTGAGCAACCAGCTCCGGTTGCCCCTGCCCAGAGCAGGGGGTTGGAGCAGGAGCTTTCCCAAGGCCCTTCCGCCCTCAGCCATCCAGGTGTCCTGTCACCACCCTTGAGCTTCTCCTCAAAGTCCTCCCAACTTCCCTCAGCTCCTTTGCTCTTCATCGCTGCCTCCCACCAGCCCCAGCCCACCGGTTCTCCATACCTGGCTCACTTGGAGTCAAGGGTTGCACGCTGCTGCCTTCCTGCCTGCCCTCGGGGGCTGACCCCACCGCCTCCACCATCACATCCCAGCAGTTCTTCCCAAACACCCTCCGGAGACCCGCACGTCCCGGCTGTGTCCCTCCTGACGGGTCCGTACCCACCCCCCAGC
>NW_015091653.1:24234-33606 GCF_001431845.1 Calidris pugnax | reverse complement strand
CCCGCCGTGCCGCTGTCCGCGGTGCTGAACGGCCGGCACCGGCCGGGAGCGCCGCCGGGGCACCGGGACAGGGTGAGCCGCGCCGGGCCGGCGGAGAGGGCTGACCCGCGGCCCCTCGGCCTGGCACCCTCCCGGTGCGCCGGGACCAGCGGCCGTGTCCAGCAGCGACGTCCCGGGCAGGCACCGGGCGCAGCGGCGGGGCCGTCTCCGGGGGTGGGGGGAAACTCCCGGCCACCGGCACCCACGGGCACAGGACGGACACGGGTGGGGGGGACAGAGGGCCCGGCTGTGTCCGGTCATGGCGGCCCCGTGCCCCGGGCAGAGGTGTCGGTGGGGGGGTCAGGCCGTGGCACGCGGCGGGCGGTCGCCGCAGACGGCAGCGAGGCACCACCAGCCAAATTCCGTGACTCATAGAGCCACGGCACCGGGGCCGGCAGCGCTGTGCTGCATGCGGGATGTGCCAGCGCGGGGCACCGGCCGCCGCTGCCAAGAGGTGAGGTAGCTGCTGGTGCACCACGCTGCTGCCGGCAAACCCCCCCGGCAGCGCTGCGGCCCGGCCTGCGCCCACCGGCAGCACCGTGGGTCCCTGCGGGCAGGGGGGCACCCAGTGGCACCCGGTACCGGTGCCAAGAGGGGCTCGGAGTGGGTTCTTCCCATGGGGCCGGAGTTAGGCAGAGCCCGGGGCCGGGGTCTCGGCCTGTCCCGTCACGCAGCATGTCCCACAGCGGGTGGCACAGGGGGCCGGGGCACGGCCCTGACCGTGGTGAGGCGGCACATGGAGCCACGCACCCGCGGCGTGGATCTGGTGTGAAGGCTGGCACCCGGCACCTCCTCCCCACGGCTCTAGGGCAGAGCCCTCAGCAAGGGCTGGGCTTGACCCACCCCAGCCCTGGCAGCCCCCACACCATGGGGCTGGCGGCTGCTGGGGACAAGTGCCTGGCCCGTGCCACGCTCGCTGCCGACACAGCAGGACCCCTGCACCCCTGGGCGCAGCCATGAAAGGTCTGCGTGTTGGGGCTGCCAAATCCTGCCACCCACAGCCTCCCAGCAGCAGCACCCACCCCATGGCCCGGGGAGAGTCTGGGCTGAGCCCTGCAGCCCCCCAGCCCCTCAAAGCCCCGGTGCCATCCACACACAGCCCCATCACACGGCCCCGGCCCCACACCAAGTGCTGCTCCACTGTGCTGGGGGGTGGCTGTGGCCAGCAGCCGGGTGGGCTCTGGGGCTCCATCCAGGGCACGTCGGGGTCCTGTGTGGGTTTTGGCTCCCCTGTGCTTTGTGTTGCAGCCAGAGCAGGGCCAGCCCCTGTGCCAGGGCGGGTGTGCAAGGGCTGTGTATGCCCGGGCTGGCACGGCCACCGGCTCCGTGGGGGCTGGAAGGAGACCCCACGAGTCAGCCACAGTGGGTCCTGGTGACCCCTAAACCAGACCAAGACAGCCAGGGTAGCCCCCCACCAGCCCCACACACGATGCCAGCCCCACGGCCGCACACTCTGCTCCTCAGGCAACAGGCAGAGAGTGGGGCGGGCAGGGTCCCCACCCCACCGAGGGGACAGGAGGGCTGCCAGCAGTTCCACCAGGGCAGGAACCATCGGCCTGGAACCCCCAACTCTGCACAGCCCCCGGTGTGGGGAGGAGGGACACGGGCTCAAGCGTCATGAGAATCAAAAGGGAAAAATGCCATTTATTGGGTGCTACAACTGTCCACAGCAGAGAGAAATCCATTTTGGGGGGCAGCGCACCCGAACTGCAGCAGGCAGTGGGGCAGGCAGTGGGGCAGGCAGCACCAGCTGGGCACTGAGCTGGGCAGTGCCCAACCTCCAGCACCACCGGCACCCACCACTCCGGCCCCTCGCCCTCCAGGATCCACGCCGGGGAAGGGCAGAGCGACGCCGCAGCGGGAACACGCTGTGTGGGGCCACGGGCCGGGGAGAGGAGTGATCCCGGACGGAGGAGCACCTCGAGGGGCAGAGCTGCTGGGCCTGGAGCAGCCCCAAGCTCCCTCCTGTCTCAAGGTGGACCCGTCACCGCCACCTCCCCCGTGTGTCCCTGGGGCAGTGACAGCCGTAGCTGCAGGACGAGGTCCCCGAGGAGCGAGTGGGACGGGGCGGCTGCTGCGGGACCCTGCTCATCCCGTCTCTGCCCGCAGCCACGGGGGCCGGTTCCAGGGGCTGCGGAGACCGGGCAGAGCCAAGGGGGACACGGCTCCCCCTCACATCCGATTTGCTTTCCAGGAGAGGTAGCAGTTCCAGACGATGGCGACGCACTGGACGACGGCCAGCCTGGGGACAGAGGGGACAGGGTCCACAGTGGCAGGCTCCGGGAGCCGGGGGGGATGCTGGGGGCCACGGCCGCGTGACTACCTGTGCTGCAGGGGCACCAAGTAGAAGTTTGCCAATTGCACCGGCGGCCAGATCTGGGTAGAGAAGGAGACGGCGATGAAGGAGCCCTGCCGGCACCCCCGTCCCTGCCCACCTCCCCCCGGGCACCCAGGGCACCCAGCCGAGCCCAGGGCAGTGGGGGACAGGGACAGGGACAGGGGCGCGGAGGAGCCCAGCCAGGGACACGGCACAGCCCGGGCAGCACTTACGCAGTAGTTGGTCAGCAGGGCATCCGTGTAGTCCTGGGGGAGAAGGGAGACCGTGAGTGCCCAGAGCCCCCCGCTCCCACCCAGTTGCCACACATGCCTGGCCCTGCCACGCAGCCACCCCCCGGGCCCAGGGCTGGCACCGGCGCTGGCTGGGAGCACACAGAGCCACTGTACCCTGCCACGAGCCCCCCAACTCCACGCCTGCTCCCCGCATCCCCCGCAACCCTCCCAGTGCCTGGGGCAAGCACAGGGTGGCAGGGAGAGGGTGGCCACAACTGCTCTGTCCCCACCAGGAGCCCTTCATGCCACCAACATGGCCCACGATGCCACGGCCAGCCGCTCTGCCTGGGAGGAGAGCAGGGGCAGGTGTGGGGCAGGCAAGTGTGGGGCAAGCTAAGGTGCAGAGAGGCCAGGACGTGAGCCGGGGCACCTGCAGCAGCCTCAGGCTCCTCTCTTTGGCGCAGGCTGCGAGCCCCCGTCCAGCCCCACATCCCTCAAGCCCTCTTCCAGGTGCCGTGGGGCAGGGATGGAGAGGGCACTGAGCCAGGGCAGCTGCCCCGGGAGCCCCGTCCTCGTGCCGCACCGGTGGCCGTGCCGCAGCCCGGCCCCACGGCAGCAGGACGAGCCCCTCACCCAGCCGGGCTGTGACTCAGCTGGGAGCCCGTCCCCCTCCGGCGCTGGCCGGCAGCCCAGGACGTGGCGAGCGGGCGCAGGGTGATGGATGCTCTGCTGACGCTTCCTCTGCGTGGGGAGAGGCGGATGCGCCCCAAGCCAGGGGTGAAGGTGGCTGCCAGCCGCTGCTGCCCGGCCCCCAGCCCAGCACACCCCCCCCAGGGCAGGGCGCCAGGCGGGACCCCCAGCTTGCAGGAGTCACCCACCACCAGAACCACCCACCGCCACGGTCAGGCCCTGGCAGGTCTCTGGGGGGGGAGGCAAGGTGAGATACAGGGCAGGACCTGGTTGAGATGCCACCAGGGCGGACAGGAGCACTGGGGGTGCTGCCCGTGCCAAGGGCCAGCCTGTGTCCCCCTTTGGGGTGTCTCAAAACACCCCATACCCCAGCAGCTGCTCTCGCAAAGCCAGGAGAGAGATGAGGTAACTTGGTTCACCCCCAGGTTTAGCTCCCTGCGCTCCACGGCAGGACTGGGGGCAGGAAAGGGCTCTGCTGGTGGATACCCGTAGCCCGGTGGGCCACTGGCCGGTGCCCGGGGGGTGCACCCGTGCAGAGGAATCCACTCTGGGTGATGGCAACCCAGGCAGAGCCCTGGCCTGGGGCAGCGGCTGATGGCCTGGCTGGGGCAACAGCCCCCAGGGGCAGAGGGTCCAGCTGGGCTGGGGCCCTTCGCACGCAGCCCCGGTGCCCGTTAGCTTGCGAGTGCACCCTCGGGCAGCCACGCGACCACCCCGGTGTGCCTCATCGGCGGCGGGGGGTCACCCGCTCCCCGGTGACTCACCCTCTGGACACGCTGACTCAGCTCCCGCGCTGGTTTCCAGCAATCGGCGCTAATGGGAGCCATCTCGGTAATGGCTCTGGAGACGCAGCCAGGAGAGGGGCCGGGGGGAGCCGCGCAGGGAGCCGGGGGGCACCAGGCGGGACCCCAGAGCCACAGCTCGGGGAGCAGCCCCCGGCACCAGTGCCTGCAGGACAGGCAGCACCAGCCTCCCGATGCCCTCTGGGCGCTGAGTCCAGCAGGACTGTCCCTGCACACCCCCCAGCCAGGCAGAGCTGCCCCACGCCCCACAGCAGTGGGGTGGATGCCTCCTCACCCCACTATGGGGCACCCACAGAGCCACCTCTGTCTGCACTGGGGGTCCTGGGGCACAAGGGAGCTGCAGACCAGGGTGAGGACGGGAGCGTAATGGCAGGGCTGGGGGCACGCAGCCGGTGCTGTGCCAGGGCACGGGAACGAGCACAACCACAGACGGCAGCAGCCGGTGGGACCGGTGCACCGGGAGGAGATGCCGGGGCGTCCTGGCTGCCGCCAGCCCCACGCCATCCCCGGGAAGCAGCACGTACCTGCTGGATCTTGGACCAGTTCTCCTCCACCGACAGACCGTTCATGGCCCCCGTGATGGCAAGGAAGCAGCCGAGGAAGCACGGCGCGAAGCCCCCCTGTGGGAGAGGAGTCGGGGCTGAGGCTGGGCAGCCTGTGGCACTCAGCACAGGGCGAGGGGGCTGCCAGCCCAGCTTGCCCGATGCCCTGTGGCTACTCGGCACGCTGCTCCCCAGCAGAGCCATACAGAGGGACAGGGACCACCGTGGGGCCTCTGGAAGGGCCAGACCAAGGGTGGGCACCTCTGCAGCCCCATCTGCCCCAGCCGTTGGCTGTGTCCATTGGCACAGGACAAGGGTAGGAGCCAGGGCAGCACCGGGGTCCCCATCCCCAGGACCCCCCACCGCAGCGGGGACACCAGGGATGGCACTGCAGGGCAATGGCAGCTCTCAACAGCCTGGGGAGAGCTGCAACAAGGGTAAAACGTGGGTCCCCACAGCTTCCACAGCACGGCCGGCAGGGCCAGCACACTGTGCCAAGCCCGGGCTCTCAGAGTGGGATGGAAACTCCCACACGTGGCCGTGCCACTGCCCTGTCCTGCGGCATGAGCCCCCTCACCCACGTGGCACCCACCTGGTCCAGGACCATCTTCTTCGCGGCCACCACTTTGGTGGCCCCCGGGACGAGCCGATCCAGGATCCTGTACCAGCCGCCCACGACGGGGCCCTGCGGAGCCGGGTGGTGAGGGGCAGCGTCTGGGGGGGGGGACCCCACCTCTGCCAGAGCCACCCAAGCCCTCCCCACCCAGTGCCCCCCAGGAGCTGATGGGTCGGGACCCAGCCCCGCTGCGCACACGGAGCCAAGCAGCACCCTTGGGTGCAGTCACCCTCTGACCCAGCCCCGCTGCGCACACGGAGCCAAGCAGCACCCTTGGGTGCAGTCACCCACCCTCTACCAAGGGACACCTCCCTGGGGGCTGGTGCCAGCAGCAGGCATGGCCACGGGTGACCAGACTGCAGGGGCTGCCAGCCTGTCCCACCCTGAGTGGGCACAGGGCACAGGGTGCTCCTCCTCAGCGCTGCCCGTGGCTGCTGGAGGTGGCACTGGGACGGCTCAGCCCATACCCAGGCACCACGGCTTTGCCCTGCTGAAACAGCCACCCACCCCATCCCCATCCCACCCCCATCCCCATCTCCATCCCACCAAATCCATCCTGTAGGGACAGGACAGGGCGAGTGCCCGTGGCACGGTGGCACTCACCACAAAGCAGAAGCCAATGGCCATCATCTTCATGGTGCGGGCGCCCTGGTGCCCCTGCAGTCCCCGCTGCTCCACCAGCTGCTGGGCAATCACATCACCAGCTCCCATGAGGGTCCCTGTGGCCAGCACAGCCTGCTCAGGTGGCCGTGGTGGCAGGGCAGCCCCCGCAGCCCCCTGCCAACCCCTGAGTCCTCCTGCCCGAGCACAGCATCTGCCCCACACATCCCGCTGAGCTGGCGCTGGCCCCGCTGTGCCTGTCCCAGCACAGAGCTCACCCTATGCCAAACCTGCCCACACCCTCCCGCAGCAGCCGAGCACCTCGGGACACTGCTGGGACAACACAGCACCTCTTCCCAAAGCGGGGCTCGGCTGTGCCCTCTCTCCAGGTCCCCAAGATGGGGCCAATCCCTCGCCCAGGGTGCCCGGGGCTGTTGAGGCAGAGCCCACCCGGCTGCTCCCTATCACAGCCCTTCCTGAGCCTCGTGCTTCCCGAAATCCCTCCCCAAGCACCGTGCAAACCCTGCCACCACCATCCCCTTCCTCGTCAAGCCGTGCCAGGCAGCCAGGAGGGCAGGGTGAGGGTCACTGGGCCAGCCCCAGCCCCTCGCCGCGGGCCGGCGGCTGGCACGGCTCCTGGCCGTGTTGCCATATCAGTGTGAGGGGCCGTCTGCTGCCCGCGTCCCCCGCCGGGGGCTGCTCAGCTGGGCCTTTGGCAGCTCCCGCTCCACCCGACACCCCTGACCCCTTCGACGCAACTCAGCTGGCCCAGCGCTCCATCCCCCGGCTCCCTGCTCGTCCCCCCCGGGAGGGGTCCCAGGCAGGTCTCCAGACTCTGCTCTGTTCTTGGAAACCCTGAACCCAGCCAGACCCCATCCCGAGCAGCGGCAGCCCCAATGTCCCCCCTCCTCCCACCAGCCCTGCCCGGACCGTCCCCAGGAGTGGCTCCTCTCCGTGGCGTGCTGATGGTGCCTGGGCTGGCAGAGCCCCAGCTGCCTCCCCAGCAGCTCCTGCCCCTGTCACTGGGGACCACTGGTCCCTCTGCGACAGCCCCAGCAGCTCCGCAGGGAGCAGGTCCCAGCCAAAGGGCTACTGACCCCGGGCTGGCTCAGGAGAAGCTCCTGTCACCTCCCCAGTGCCCACAGCCCCCTCCAACCTGCAGACCCCCCCAGTGCCCACAGCCCCCTCCAACCTGCAGCCCCCCCCCTCCAGGGGCTGAGGCTCTGCCCTGGGCCCCGAGAGCCACCGCTCCCCTCTGCAGCGGCAGAGTGACCACTGCCAGCCCACGGCCGTGGCCACACAGGGGCAGGAGGTGCTGGCAGGAGGGACCCCGGGCCAGCACAGCGGAAGGGCTGGTTGCCTGCTGGCCACCTTCCCACCGGGCACAGGCAGGCTCGCCCTGCGCCGCACTCATTGAGAAGGTGCCGGCGTTACTCACTCCATGCCCAAGGCTCCGGGCACGGTGCCCGCTGGTGACCAAGCATCACTGGGGCTGCCGGAGGGGGGAACAGGTCTGTCCGTGCACCCTTTCCTGGGCTGGGGAGAGCAGACGGACCAAGCCCCTCGCAGACTTCACTCGCCCAGGCTGGCACTGGCATGGCGCTGCGGCAGCTCCGGCACAGGGCTGGAGCCATGAACACAGGGACCAGCTCCCAGCTCTGCCGGGCCCCGTGGCCACTACCGTGTCCTGCCCCGGGCTGGGAAGCGGCCAGGGGAGCGTTGGAGCAGCTGGAGAGAAGGGCAAGTGCTCGTGGCCGCTTGAGCCGTGGGAAGGCCGGTGCTGAGCAGGGCCACGGGCAGCCCCCAGGGGCCAGGGGGACATGGCCGACCCTGCGGGCTGCTGCTCCCGGGGCCAGAGGACTTTGAAACGGGCCCAAGCCTAATTAGGCCACACCGTCTGCCACATCCCCCGCAGGCCTCCCACCGCCACCACGGGGCTGCTCTCGGCAGGCGGGGACGGCCAGGTCACCGCCACGGGCACGTGCTGCTGCCCGCTGTGCCCCGGCCCTGCTGGCATCCTGGCCCGGCGCCCGGGATGCAGGAGGCAGAGCCCTCTCCCCGCCCCGGCTCTCGCTGCCGGGCAGGATGGCCATTCACTGGGCACGGCCAGTGGCCAGCAAAGCTCCCTGGCCTGGCCACAGCCGGCGGCTCCCAGAGCAGGGCTGGAGGCCGGGGTCTGCACAGGGCACAGGTAGCCTTCCCCCTCCGCACGGACCCAGCCTCGGACAGGGTAACTACCCGCTGGAGCTGGAAGGGGAGCAGGGAGGCTCAGCCTCCAGCAGGGCTGCCCCCGCCCTGGAGGAACAGCCATGCTGCCACCGTCACCGCCTCGCAGCACGGCTGGGCAGGGGTACCTGCTGCGGGCAGGGGGACATCCAGACACGACGGCAGAGCCTCGTCTCGGCTGCAGGAACCACATCCAGCGCTGGGCCATCACCCACACAGAGCGGGCACACACGCCAGGGGCACGGCCCCGCTCCCAGGGGGTGCCCCCGAGAAACTGGGGGGCTGCGCCTCAGCAGGGCAGGGCCAGCTCCAGGGGAAGCAGCAACAGGCGGAGCTGGAGCCCAGAGCCACGGGCTGCACCAAAGCTGCTCCGGCAGCGGGCAAGAGCCGGTCCTGGGCACCCCTCCCGGCTCCACCTTGGCCTCCCTCCAGGAACCGAGGGGTGGATGCACAGCCCAGCAGGTGCCAGGCATTAGAATCCATCAAATCAGATAAAAATAACAGCAGGAACAATGAGGTGGCCTGGCAGGACCCCAGCAGGCAGGGGAACGTGCTGCCCCCCCCGCGGGCAGCAGGGGAGCAGGGCCAGCGCTGAGCTGAGCCCTGGCACAGCAGGGCACCCCCCAGCCTGGGGCTGTGCTTTTCCAGCGTCCCGGGCCGGTTACGTGCGAGCACCGGGGCCGGTAAGCAGGGGGTGCAGAGGGGAGCACGCAGGGACTCCGCTCCCGGCCAGCCCACACCGCACACGGCCCCGCATGCAGCTCCACGCAGACGTGGCACAGGCAGGACAAGCTTTTCCTGCCAACCAGCCCCAGCCCCACAACAGGGGGGTGGGCGGGGAGAGGCAGAGATGCCTGTTCCTGACAATAAATTGTGGGTGCGGGGCTGCAGGAGCCTTCTGGGGGCAGGGGCTCCCCAGGTCCCTCCCCAGGCATCCCTTCCGCACCCGACTCCACATCCATCCCTGCCCAGGGGGAGTAGGGCTCCCCAAACAGCCTCTGCCCCTGGTTTTGGGGTGACTCCAGCAGGCTGTGCTTCCTCCCAGCCCCCCATTACCCCTCCCAGCTCCAGCACAGGGCCCCGATGCAGATCTGAGCCCAGAGTGGGCCTGAGCCCCTCACCCGCTGGGACATGGGGTACGTCCCTGCTCCCCCCTAAGCCTGGGGCACCAGCAGCACCTCCCCCGCCAAAGCATGAGCCCCCGAAGCTCCAGGAAACCCCCCTGCAGGGCTCCAGCCCTGCTCCCACCGCCATGACAGCGCCCACAGCAGCTCGGTAAGGGTTGTGATGGGGAGGGGAGAGGATG
>NW_015091653.1:12771-23349 GCF_001431845.1 Calidris pugnax | reverse complement strand
CCCCCCAGCCCCCCACCTGATCTCGTTGACGCGGGGCAGGGGGTGCATCACCACCATCTTCTCCTTGGCGCGGGTCATGATGTGGGGGGTGAGGATGAACTGCCCAAAGCACTGCGGGAGGGGGAGACACAGCCCTGAGCCACCACCGGGGCCAGACCCCCCCCAAAGCTCCCCCACCTCGTTCCCCCCCAGCACTCACGGCCTCGTACTCCTCGGGCAGGCGGAACCGCTCCTTCTGGATGCGGGTCATGTAGAGCACGTCGGTGTCCGGCAGCGCCTCCTCGATGCTCCCAAACTCCTCCTGTGGCAGCACCGTCAGTGGGGCCAGGGTGGGGGCGTGTGGGCCCCTGACACCCCCCTACTGTCCCCAAACCCCCATACCCACCTGCTTGATGCCCTTGGAGGCCACGAAGCTGGTGATGTCGGGGGGCATGCGCAGGCCCGGGGGGGTGACATAGCGCAGGTTGACGCGGTACTGGGTGAGCAGCCGGGCCAGCGAGTGCACCGTGCGCCCGTGCTTCAGGTCGCCCACCATGGTGATCTGGGGACAGCCCTTGCTCAGTCAGACCCCGGGCAGGGCCCTTCAACCCCACATCCCCCCTCCCTGGCCCCCCGTGCCCTACCGTCATGCCGTTGACGGTGCCCAGCTCCTCGCGGATGGTGAAGATGTCCAGCAGCGCCTGCGTGGGGTGCTCCCCCACCCCATCCCCGGCGTTGATCACCGGCTTGCGGCAGTGCTTGGCGGCCAGCTGGGGCAGCACGGGCAGGGGGCTCAGCGCCGGCAGGACACGGCCCCCCCAGACCCACAGGGGACAGGGTGGGACCTGCCCCATAGGGGAACACCACCCTGCCCCACAGTGCAGGTCACCGTCCCCACCATCAGGTTGTGTCCCCCCAAACACCTTCATGGCTGGACATGTCCCCCCAGCCCCACAGGGGGACACGGCCCTGCCCCACAGCAGGTCACCATCCCCACCACCAGGGCAGGACCCCCGGCACCTTCAGGGGTGGAGGTAGCCCCCCCTGGCCCCACGTGGCCAGGGTAGGACCTGCCCAGCCCGCCCCGCAAGGGGACACAACACTGCCCCATCGTGCAAATCACCACCCCTGCCATCAGGGCAGGACTCCCAACGCCTCCAGGGCTGGAGGTGGCCCCCCCCAGCCCCTCTCACCTCGACGGCGCCCGGCTGGGGGTGCCGCAGCACCAGCACGTCGGCGTAGCAGCACATGGTCTGCACGGAGTCAGCCAGCGACTCTCCCTTCTGCACCGAGGAGGTGGCCTCCGAGAAGGACAGGACGGAGCCGCCCAGCCGGCTCATGGCCGCCGCAAAGGAGCTGCTGGTCCGCGTGCTGGCCTCGTAGAACATGGACGCCATCACCTTGCCCTGGAGGGGGATGCAATGTCACCTTGGGGAGCCCGGGGTGCTCGTGTCCGGCGCAGGGCTCCCATGGCCCATCTCGGGGTGCCTGGGCAACCCCCCCATGCCCAGCTCACCTTGAGGATGTCCAGGCTCCGCTCCTTCTGCACCAGCATGCGCAGGGTGTGCGCCACGTTGAACAGATGTGACAACTGTGGGGACAGAGGGGTGGGCTCAGACGGGGCGAGCACGGCACCCCCCTGGGGTGCAGGAAGCTGGGTGCCCCCTGGGAGCCCACCCCCCCCAGTACCCAGGCACCTGCTCCTTGGAGAAGTGCTGGACGGAGAGGACATGCTGCCCGACGAGGGGGTGCAGCAGTGGGGAGGTCTGGAAGTGGGGTGTGCCCTGGGGGGACGCCTGGCGCGGGAAGGGGCCCGGCGGGTAGAAGTAGCTGTCCTGGATGGCAGTGGGATCTGCGGCACCGAGAGCAGACGGTCAGCCCGCGGGGGGTGAATGCAGAGCCCAGCCCGGCCACTGCGGGACCCCCCGGACCCCCAGGGCACTCACCTGCCTCCGCCACCTTCCTGCCAGCCTTGTCCCGGGCGTCCTCGGCTGCGGTGGGAGAGGGGAGCAGCGGTGTCAGGGGGTGCAGGTGGCTGCAGCGCGGCACAGCCCTCCCGGCACTCAGCAGCACCAAGTGAAAGCACCGCGTGGCCCGACGCCAGGGTGATGGCCGCCCAGAGACGGGGCGAGCCAAGCCCCGGCATAGCAGCACGTCCATCTCCCCACGCGCCCCGCAAAAACCCAATCGGACGCAACCCCAAATCACACTGGCAGACGAGGGGTCCCCGAGGTGCCGCGCGGGCCGGGAGGGGAGTGGGCTGGCATGGCCATGCCCTGCTCCGTGGTGCCCGGCCCCAAGACAGGGAGCCGGGGCAGTGTGGTCAGCCCGGGGCCAGCGCGGCACCTGGGGGAGGGGATGCACTCATCGGCTGCGGTTAGTGCCATTAGTACGGCCGCGACTCATTGAGTGAGTGTCCCCCCCGACATTACCGGTGCCTCGGGCGCCCGGGCGCTGCACGAATCCCAGCCTCCGGAACGCTGAACGGGACACAAGGGCCAGCGTCAGCAGGGCCATCCGGCCACGGCCACAGACCCGGTCCTGGGGGCTCGCTGCCCCCCGCCCACCGGCCGCCCCCACCCCGCCACCCCGCACGCCCCCCTACCTGGCAGCCCGGGGTCGGATGCCCGGTGGATGCGGGGTGGGAGGTGGAAGCGCCCCTCACCCATGGGGCCGGCCCGGCGGGGGCTGGAGGCTCGGCCACGCAGCATCTCGCCGGCTGCCACGTGCCGGGGCCGCTCGGGGGTCTGTGGGGAGAGGGCGAGCTGGAGCCGGGGTGGGGCAAGGACCCCCGATCCCAGCCCCGAGCACCCCGGTACCTTCACGCTCTCCTTGGCGGGGGCCGCGTGTGGCGGCAGCACAGCTCCTGAGGGCCACTTCTTCACGTCCTGCCCGTAGCCGGGGGGCACCAGCACCTGCAGCCATGGGGGAGGTGGGGGGGGTGATGGGGAGGGTGATGGGGAGGGTGATGGTGGGACCCTCGAGATGCAGGGGGAAGGGTACCCGGGGCCGTACCTGCCCGTCGATGTAGGCGACCTCCCCGCGCAGGACCACCCTCCGCACCGTCCCCTTCACCTTCATGCCCTCAAAGGGGGTCCAGCGGGCCTTGGAGAAGGCCGTGTGGCTGGGGATGATCCACTCGTGCTCCAGGTCCACCTGTGGGCACAGCGGGTCAGAGGCAGCAGGGACAGGGACAGACCAGGGTGGGTGGGCAGGGACCCACCTCCACGTAGGTGTCCTCCTGCGCCGGCAGCCCGAAGATCTTGCGGGGGTTCTCGTAGAGGCGCTGGATGATGTCCTCCACCGTCAGCCGTCCCTCGGAGACGGCCGTCAGCAGCAGCGGCAGCATGGTCTCCAGCCCGGGGTAGCCGGGGGGGGGCTCTGGCCCCTGCTTCTCCTCCAGCGTGTGGGGGGCTGCAGGATGGGGACCATCACCATCACCATCCCACACTGCCATCCCCACCCCACGCTCCCGCCCCACAGCCACCGTCCTCCCCAGGGCTCACCGTGGTCTGTGGCGAAGCAGTCGATGGTGTCCATGTTGTCCCAGAGTGCCTCCACGTCCTGGCGGGTGCCCAGCGCCGGCCGCACGGCCGCCCGGCCCTCCCCAAGGCGCCCCAGGTCGTCCTGGCTCAGGAAGAGGTGGTGCGGGGCCACCTCGCAGGTCACCGGCACCCCCTTCTGCTTGGCTGCCTTGATGAGGAGGATCTGGGGGAGTGGTCGAGGGGGGAGCACGGTGAGAGGGGAACCCAAACAGCCCCACACCCCCCATCACATGGTCCCACCATTCCCCCGCCGCTCACCTCCTCCCTGCGGGCCACGTGGCAGATGTGCACAGGGCGCTGGTACAGCTGGGCCACCATCAGGACGGCGGCCACTGTCTGCCGCTCGGCATGTGCCACCACGGGGAGGTGCCGCGGCCACTGCTCGAAGTGCTAGAGGGGGGGGACAGGGCTGGTGGGCACTGGCGGCAGGAACCAGGTCCGACCCCGGGCCAGCCCCCACCCGTGGTGGCTCACCTCCATCCACAGCGAGACGTCGTCCATCCGCAGGCTGGAGAAGGTGTCGTTCAGGTACATCTTGAGCCCAGCGGCCGCCCCGGCCAGGGGTCCCAGCACCCCGGCGTTCTCCGAGGAAGCCCCCAGGAAGAGGGCGAAGTCGCAGCGGGCCCCGGCCTCGGCCAGCTGTGGGGGCAAGCGGCAGTGAGTGCTGGTGGCCAGCCCCACCGTGGGTCCCCGGGGTGGTCAGCCCCTCACCTTCTGTGCCAGGGCGAAGGAGGTGGCGTCGGTGATGGCGGGGCTGGTGTTGGGCATGGCGCACACCATGGTGACGCCGCCGGCCAGGGCGGCCGCCGTGCCCGACGCAAAGTCCTCCTTGTGGGTGCCGCCCGGCTCGCGGAGGTGGACGTGGACATCGATCAGCCCTGGGGAGGGGGCAGTGTCAGCAGGGGCAGCCCCCCACCGCAGGGGGCACGGGACACCCCAGCAGTGCAGGGAAATGTCCCCTCTCCCCGCAGCTCCCGGTGCTGCCCCTGCTCCATCCTGCACCCTCGGGGTTCCTGGCCACCACCGTGGCCTCCATCCCACCTACCCGGCAGGCGGATGAGTTTCTGGGACGTCATGCAGTCCACATGGATCTTCAGTGGGGGGGCTGCCCCGATCTGCCCCAGTGCCTGCGGGGGGAGCAGCCATGAGGCAGGACCTGGCCAGGATGGGGGTGTCTGCCCAAGACATACCCCAAAACCAACCCTCCCATGGCAATGCCCATGCACAGCGCCCACCCCACACTATTCACCACGGGACTCCCCTCCTCCAACCCCCTCTTTGCTGTCCCCCCTGCTCCTCCCCCACATCCCACCTCCACGAAGAGCTTGGTGCACTTGATGTCGATGATGAGGGGCACTGAGTAGTCAACGGCCAGGCGGCGGGTGCGGTACCCCTTGGTGACGAAGGAGGAGAGACGGCGTCCCCCCGAGTTGCGCATGGAGAGGTTGATGACCATCTCAAAGTGGTTCTCAGCCAGGTAGTCCAGGATGCTGCGCTGCTGGGTCTCTCGGGCACCAGCCTCGCTGCCCTCCGCATCCTCAAAGTGCCAGTCCACGGCCATCACCTGCCGGCAGCGAAGTCCGTCAGGGCCCCGTGCCCCTCCAGGGGCACCCCTGGCACCCCCCGGCTCCCCCAGCCCTGACCTTGATGCCGTGCTCGGTGTAGAAGTCGGCGGTGCCCAGGCTGGCGTACAGCTTGTAGCCCAGGCTCTCCAGGGTCCGCACTGTGGGCAGCAGCTCGCTCTTGTTCTGCAACAACCCCAGGGATGGTCAGAGGGGTTGGGGGGGGACACCCCAGCCCCCACCTCATCCCCCACCCCTGCCCCACGCACCTTGTAGCTTCCGATGGTCAGCAGGATGTTCTTCTTGGGGATCTTGAAGCCAGTGCTGAGCATGGCCTTCAGGTAAGCCTCGCAGCGGTTCTCCCCGAAGCAGGCCACCTCGCCCGTGCTGGTCATCTCCACGCCCAGCACCACATCGGCGCCCGCCAGGCGTGAGAAGGAGAACTGGGGCACCTGGGGAGCAAGGGGGGCTCAGGGGCTGCCCAGACACAGGCCCCAGCCTGGTCCCCACGGCCCCTGCTCACCTTGACACCGACAATACCCGTGCCCGTCATCAGCCCCACGGGCTCCACGTCCTCACCCATGATCACCTGGCTGGCCAGGGCCACCAGGTCTACCCCAAGGGTCTTGGAGACAAAGGGGAAGGAGCGGGAGACACGGACATTGCACTCGATCACCTTCAGCTGGTCATCCTGGGGGAGAGGGGACAGTGTGAGGCAGGTGGGACTGCAGGGCATCCCCCCCCCCGCCAGTGCAGCCCCCCAGCTAAGGCACCTTGGCGATGAGCTGCAGGTTGAAGGGCCCGGTGACCTGCAGCTCCTGCCCCACAGCGTGGACAATGGCCTTGATGCGCTCCAGCGTCTTAGGGGTGATGTCCTGGGGGGGCGTCACCAGCGTGGCGTCGCCTGAGTGCACCCCGGCATTCTCCACATGCTCCGAGATGGCGATGGCCACCACCACCCCATCACAGGCCACTGCGTCCACGTCGATCTCCTGTGAGCAGGAACACGGTCACAACCCAGCACTGGGGTGGGGGGACTGCAGGGAGTAGGGGCACCCCAGAGCTGGAGCAGCCTCCTGGATGGACCTTGGCCTCCTGGATGAACTTGGAGATGACGACGGGCTGCTCCTTGGACACAGCCACAGCGTTGCTGAGGAACTTCTCCAGGTCACTGTCCGAGTAGGCCACGTTCATGGCGGCGCCGCTCAGCACGTAGGAGGGTCGCACCACACAGGGGTACCCCACCTTGCAGCAGAAGTGCTTGGCCGACTGCAGGAGAGACGGTGCCCTTAGGGGACATGCCGAGGAACGGTCCCCTCCTGGAACAGCCCCATCAGCCCCCCGTGCCCCTCACCTCCATGTCAGAGAGCTCCTTCCAGAGGGGCTGGCTGATGCCGATGGAGTCGAGCAGGCGGGAGAACTTGAAGCGGTTCTCGGCCGAGTCGATGGCCTCCGGGGAGGTGCCCAGGATGCGGCACTGCTGCCGGTGCAGGGCCATGGCGATGTTGTTGGGCAGCTGCCCCCCCATGGACAGGATCACGCCCTCAGGGTTCTCCAGCTCGTAGATGTCCATCACCACCTGCAACACGGCAGGGAACAAGGGGTGGCTGGGACGGGGGCCACCGCAGCCCTCACCTCACCCCCATCTCCAGCAGGTCCCAGGGCGACCTCCACCCAGACCCACGGCAGACAGGACCCCCCATTCCCGCTCACCTCAAAGGAGATCTCGTCAAAGTAGAGGCGGTCACACATGTCGTAGTCGGTGCTCACCGTCTCGGGGTTGTAGTTCACCATGATGGTCTTGAAGCCCATCTACAGGGGCAGTGAGACGAGGTGAGGCCAAGGGACCTCCTGCTCCTTCCCAGCCCCTTCCCCTCACCGGGGACCCCCAACCCACAGACCCCATGGTCCCGGCCAACCTTGCGGAGCTCCTGGATGCAGCCGACGGCACACCAGTCGAACTCCACGCTGCTGCCGATGCGGTAGACGCCGGAGCCAATGACCATGACGTGGGGCTCGCGGAAGGCCAGGTCGTGCTCGGTGCCGTTGTAGGTCAGGTACAGGTAGTTGGTCTGGGCCGGCCACTCCGCCGCCACCGTGTCGATCTGCTTCACCACCGGCAGGATCTTCAGGTCGCGCCGCATCTTCCGCACGGCCAGCTCGGTGCTGCGAGGGGCAGAGTGAGCGCCGGGACGGGGGGCACGGGGCGCAGAGCGGGACAACCCCCCTCCTCCCCACGGTACCTGAGGACGGCCAGGGCCACCTGCTTGTCGGAGAAGCCGAGCTGCTTGGCCCGCTGGAGCACGGCGGGGGGCATGGGGCTCTGCCCCTCGCGGTAGGACTCCAGCAGCACCGCGTGGTCCGTGATGTTCTTCATCTTGTGCAGGAACCAGCGGTCGATCTTGGTCAGCTCATAGAGCCGCTCGATGGAGTAGCCGGCCCGCAGCGCGGCCGCCAGCACGAAGATCCGCTTGTCTGTCGGTGTCTCCAGCTCCTGCCGTGCAGGGGGGTGAGCAGGGTCGGGAGGTGGGGGGCAAGATGGCCCCAAAACCCCCCAATGCCATCCCAAGCCCCGGCGCTCACCACATCTGAGGCCAGCTTCACGGTGTGGTCGAAGCCCACGCAGTTCTCATCCACCATCCTCAGCGCCTTCTGGAAAGCCTCCTCGAAGTTCCTCCCGATGGCCATCACCTCCCCTGGGGACAGGGCTGTCAGTGGCCATACCCTGCGCCCCCACCCCATGCCCACCCACGCTGCCCACCCGGCCCCCCCAGGCTCACCCACGCTCTTCATGGAGCTGCCGATCTTGGTGCTGACCCGCAGGAACTTGCTGAGGTCCCAGCGGGGGATCTTCACCACGCAATAGTCCAGGCTGGGCTCAAAGTTGGCCGTGGTGGAGTTGGTGACCGAGTTCCTGGGGAGGGGGACAAGGGGTCAGCGTGAGGGGGACAAGGGGAGGCGGACAGGACCACTCCCCCATCCCACCCCGCAGCCGGTGCCCCTTACCTGAGGAGGGGCAGGGGGATGCCCAGGGCCAGCTTGGCAGCCACGTAGGCCAGCGGGTAGCCAGTGGCCTTGCTGGCCAGAGCGGAGCTGCGGGAGAGCCGGGCGTTCACCTCGATGATGTAGTACTGGGAGGGGGGCAAGCAGGCAAGTGAGTGGGGTGGCCCCCGTAGCACAAGGTTGAGGGGCTATGGGGCTAGGGAAGGGGTGGCCATCAGACCCCACCAAGTCCTGGAGGGACACCAGGGAGGGACAGCCCCGTGGGGCAAGACCTGGACCCAGGACCCCCAGTGCTGGGGAGGGGGTGTCCGGGGACCCTCGGGGAGCTGCACCCACCTGCTCCGACTCGGGGTTGAGGGCGAACTGGATGTTGCACTCCCCCACGATGCCCAGGTGCTGCACCACCTTGACGGCCGTGCGGCGCAGCAGGAAGTACTCGGTGTCGTTGAGGGTCTGGCTGGGGGCCACCACGATGGACTCCCCCGTGTGGATCCCCAGCGGGTCCAGGTTCTCCATGTTGCACACCTGGGAAGGGGGGCAGGGGGGTGTCACCACAGGCTGCCGGGGTCCCAACTGCCCCAAGTGGGTCCCCTCCTGGTTCCCACCGCCCCCTCCCCTGCCCCGGTGACCGATGGGGGCTTGACAATGATCTCTCCCCCGGCACAGCCCATGTGCTGCAGCCCCCCCAGGCGTGAGGGGTCTGGCTTGAGGGGCAGAGCAACCAGAATGGGCTGGGGAACCCCCCAGCACCCCTTCCCCCATCACCCCCCCTGGGGGGAGGTCTCTCCCATCCCATACCGTGACGCAGTTGTTGTAGGCATCTCGCACCACCTCGTACTCGATCTCCTTCCAGCCCTTCAGGGACTTGTCCACCAGCACCTGGGAGGTGTGGGTGAAGGCCTGGCTCACCAGTGCCACCAGTTCCTCCCGGTTGTTGGCAAAGCCGGAGCCCAGCCCCCCCAGGGCGTAGGCAGAGCGCACCAGCACCGGGTACCCCAACCGCTCGGCCGCCGCCAGCGCCTGTGGGGAGCAACGGGGTCACCACGGGAAGGTGGGACACACACACACACACACACAACACCCTGCCTGCCCCACAGCCCTGCCCCACAGGCGCCCCATCCCACCCCCAGACCTGCTCCAGGGAGGCAGCGGCCTCGCTGGGGGCCACGTGCTCCCCGATCTCCTCCATCTTCTCCACAAAGACTTTGCGATCCTCCGTCATCTCGATGGAGGCCACGGGGGTGCCCAGCACCCGCACGCGGTACCGCTCCAGCACGCCCGCCTTGGTGAGCTCCACGCCGCAGTTCAGGGCCGTCTGCCCCCCGAAAGTCAGCAGCACCCCGTCGGGGCGCTCGTTCCGGATCACCTGGGGGGACAGGGGGGACACAGGGCAGTGGGGCAGGGACCCACAGTTGCCCCACAGAAGATGCCCTGTGCCCTCCAGCTGGCCCCCTGCCATCCCCCAGCCCTCGGACCCCCTGTCCCTGTGCCCCCCAAGCCGACCCCCGTGGTGCTCACCTGGGTGACGTACTCGGGGGTGATGGGGAGGAAGTAGACCTTGTCGGCCAGCCCCTTGGAGGTCTGCACCGTGGCGATGTTGGGGTTGATCAGCACCGTCTGGATGTTCTCCTCCTTCAGCGCTTTGATGGCCTTACCGGGGGGTGGGAGGGGGCAGAGCGGTCACGGCTGGTGGCCCTGGGCTCCCCCCACCCAGCCCCGTGTCCCTGGGGTGGGCTCTCACCTGAGACCCCGAGTAGTCGAACTCTCCCGCTTGCCCGATGGAGAGGCCACCGGAGCCCAGGATCAGCACCTTGCGGGGACGGGCCGCATCCTGCCCCCCCGCCGGCCCCTCCTCGTAGGTCAGCCAGTCCCGCAGGCGCTCCCGCACTGGGGGGGACGGGAGGGGACACGCTGGGACCCCCCTGCACAGACCCAGCCCCACGGTCCTGCCCATGCCCCCAGTGCTGCCACCCCGGACCCCAGGGTCCGTCCACCCCTTCCCACCCCGACCCACCGGTCCGGGCGCTGCCGTCCCCACTCCGCAGGTCCCGCGCCGCCCCCAGGAAGATGTCAAAGAGCCCCTCCAGGTCTGTGGGGCCAGCACGGTGCTCGGGGTGGAACTGGACACTGTGGAGAGGAGGGGGAGGAGGGTGGGTCAGGTAGGGCACAGCCCCAAAACCCCCCTGAGCCCCCCAGCCACGGCCCCGCGCCCACCTGAAGAAGGGCTTGTGCTGGTGGACGAGTCCCTCGTTGGAGCCGTCGTTGGCGTTGGTGAAGAGGGGTGTCCAGCCGGGGGGGAGGCTGCCCACCTCCACCGCGAAGCCGTGGTTCTGCGCCGTGATGAAGCAGCGCCGCGTGTCCTCGTGCAGGCACGGCTGGTTGTGACCACGGTTCCCGTACCTGGGTGGTGGGGACGGGCGTCAGGCAGCCCCCGGGACCCCCCCCGCTTGGTGACCCTCCCCTTTGGGCCCCCCCCCAACTCACTTCAT
>NW_015091653.1:10868-12255 GCF_001431845.1 Calidris pugnax | reverse complement strand
GCCAGCCCCCCCAGCCCCACCTTCAGCGACACCTCCTGCACCAGGTGCCGTTTGTTGGGGTCCTCAAAGGCGAGGCTGCTCTCGGGGGTCCCATCTGGCACCAGCTTCCCCAGCAGCGTCCCCTTCTCACGGATCTTCTTCGTCAGGGCCCGGGTGTCCACCCCTGCGGATGAGCCGTGAGACACAGCCCCTTGTGCCCCAGCCCACCCCGAGCCGGACCTCCTGCCCCACCAACACCATCACCCCCAGCCGCCAGCACCGGGTCGACCCCTGGGGAGGCAGATCCCAACAGAGACAGGTCTTGTCCAGAACGCATTGCCCCCTGGGCCCCAGCCCCACAGCTGCCCCACAGCCACCACCCCACAGCCCTACACCCGACCCTGTGGTCTCCCCAGTCCCACCTTCCAGCCCAGGGATGTTCTGCTCCTTGAGCCACTGGTCGAGGGAGCGGGACGCGCTCCAGTGGCTGGGGGGCTCCGAGCACTCGCCCACCACCAGCGCGGCCACGTGGATCTTGCTGGATTCGAACCACTGGGGAAAAGGGAGCGAGGGCAGCTGGGCAGGGGGCCACCATGTGGGACGAGCCCCGTGTGCCCCTCATGTGCCCAGACTGGCCGTCCCCACAGGGCACGGCGGGATGGCTACCGTCCAGGGATGGAGGAGCCCCATGGGGCAGGGACCGGACCCCGCTGGCACCCCACACAGTGCCCGAGTTGTCACCACCACCACCTTGTCCCACATGCGGTCCTGCGAGGCTGAGGCTCGCTCCAGCCAAACCCTGGGCTCCTGGCCCCAGGATGGGGTGCCCCAGCCCCCGATGCTGCTGGACCGCAGCCCCCTGCCCAGGGGCCAGCATGGCCCCCGCTGTGGGACCCCTCAGCTCAGCACGGACCGGCCCACGGGAAAGCCCCGCTCCCTCCGGTCACAGCCTCGCCGGGGAGCCCCAAACACACTGGTGAGTCCGGTCTGGGGGTCTCTGGTTTGGGGGAGCGAGGCCCGTGGGGCGGCAGCAGGGACCCACACCCCCCTGGCCTGGAGGGGGCTGACGGCAACGAGTGTGGGGCCGGGGGCTCTGGGCCACCACCAAGGCGGGACGGGGTGGGCAGGACGGACCCCCGGGGTCGGCCCCAGACGGCGCGGCCCCTCGGGGCTGGACTCTGCCCCGGGGCTGGGAGGGGTCCGGGGCCTCCGGCCGGGGCTGCTCTGCCCGGCCCGGCCCCGCTGCCACCCGGGGGGCTGGGAGCCCCCTCCCGCAACGGGGCCCCGGCGGGGACAGACAGACACTGCCCCGATCCCCAGTGCTCGGGGGGGTCTTTCTCCTTTCTCCCCCCCAGCTCCGGTCCGTGTCGGGCCCGGCGGCACCGGGGCCAAACCCCCGCCCGCTGCC
>NW_015091653.1:8497-9778 GCF_001431845.1 Calidris pugnax | reverse complement strand
CCCCACCCCCCGCCTGCCCCCGCAACCGCCGCCGGCCCGTCGGGACGGGCTCCCGTCATGCGCGGCGGGCTGTCTCTCATCTGCATGGACACGCCCCCAACGCCCCCTGGACACGCCCCCGCCGGCCGCCGCGCGCTCCGCATGGCCCCGCCCCTTCCCTCCGGGCCCCGCCCCCCTGGTGCTCGTTCAGTTCGCGGGTTCGATTCCCGCTCCCGCCGCTCCCGGGGGAGACGCGCCGACGCGCGCGCCGACCTGCACCGAGGCCCGCTCCGGGCTGGGGGCACCGGGGCTCGTCTCCCCACTGCTCCCGGGGCTTCACGGCTTCCCCCACTACCACAAATTATGCAGTCGAGTTTCCCGCATTTGGGGAAATCGCAGGGGTCAGCACACCCGGAGTGCAGGGGATGAGCCTCGCCCTGGGAAAACCACCTGCCTGATCATGGTGTCTCCCCTGCCAGGTAAGTATGCATACATACCCCCACGCACAACACCACAACCGCACGCACACACACACAACACACGGACACCAACACACGCCCCCCCACAAACACACACGCGCCCAAACCGCCTCTCGCCCCCCGCCCGCTCCCGCCGCCTGCGACCCCCGCACCGCCCGCCTGCCCCCGCAACCGCCGCCGGCCCGTCGGGACGGGCTCCCGTCATGCGCGGCGGGCTGGCTCTCATCTGCATGGACACGCCCCCGACGCACCTTGGACACGCCCCCGTCGGGCCCCGGAGCCGCTCTGCCGGCCGCGGCGCGCTCCACATGGCCCCGCCCCCTGTCGCTCCGGCAGTTCGCGGGTTCGATCCCCGCTCCCGCCGCTCCCGGGAGAAACGCGCAGCCCCCGCCGCGCCCCCAGACCCACAACCGAGCGGGAACGGGCAGCGGAGCCCGCGCTGCCGGAACCGGGGGGGCCCTGAGGAACCAGCGGCGCTGTCCCGGGACGGCACCGAGGGAAATGTCCGGCCCCGCGGCGCCGGGCCCCAGCATGGCCATTGCAGAGGGGACAGCGCGGGGCGGGGGGCTCCGGTGCCCGAGGACACGCGGACCCGTCCCCGGTCCCCCGGGGAGAGCGTCCCTTGCTGTTTCCTCCCTGCGGACGAGTTATCCCCGCTGCCTTTGTAGCCCCAAAGATCCCCGGAGGCGTTTCACCCACCGGCTGATTAAACAGAACCCAATAAGCAAAGGGTCGAGGACCCCAGGCACGGTGCTGCTTCCCCCGCCTGCGGGAGCCCCCCCTCCCTGCACGGAGCACCGGCCGCGGGAGGAGCTGCCGCCAA
>NW_015091653.1:4478-6905 GCF_001431845.1 Calidris pugnax | reverse complement strand
GTGATGGCCGCGCCGCGGCGTGTCCCTGCCTCTCCGGACACCGCTCACCGAGCGCGTCCCCTCCTGCCCCAGCCCCAGGAGGAGGTCCCTGCTCAGCCCGGCCGGGCTCCTGCTGGGCTCGGGGATCCCGGGCTCACCGGCCCCGGGGCTTGTACCGGCAGCTCCCAGAAGCGCCCCGCTCCCACGGCTGCCCGGGATTCCCCAGGGACGCTGCCGAGGGGTCCCGGCAGCGCGGGGAGACGAGCCCCGGTGTTCCCAGAGCCCCGGTGCGGCAGGGGAGATTCTGTCATCGAAGGAAAGAAGCGGCCGGGCTGTGGTTGCTGCCATCAGTGAGGTCCCTCTTCCCGGCGCGGGGGTGCCTGGTGCTACTCCTGTCGCCGCAGTCCCCCCCTCATATCGCTAAGGGCCCCCCCGCGCTGCCGCTGGGACAGGAGTGATGACAGGAGGGTGAGGAGGGGGG
This sequence comes from Calidris pugnax, assembly GCF_001431845.1. NCBI lineage: Eukaryota > Metazoa > Chordata > Aves > Charadriiformes > Scolopacidae > Calidris > Calidris pugnax. The sequence goes on along the minus strand of NW_015091653.1, from coordinate 6,445 downwards.
AATGGCTGTCACCCCTCTGCTGGTGCGTGAGCCGATGCGGGCTGGAGGTATTTAAGAAACGTGTAGACGTGGCACTTCAGGGCACGCTCTAGTGCCCGATATTATTGGTTTGTGGGTGGGTGTGATGTGGCAGGGTGTTGTGCTTTGATTGGTTTTTTTGTTGTTTTTTTGTGGTGTGTTTTGTTTGGTTGGTTGGTTTTTGTCTTTGTTGTTTGTTTTTTTAAAGTTGGACTCGATGATCTCAGAGGTCACTTCCCACCAGGGTGATTCTGTGATCAGCCTCCAGCCGGCAACGGGTTCGATGGCGTCGGGGGCGTGTCCATGCAGATGAGAGCCAGCCCGCCGCGCATGACGGGAGCCCGTCCCGACGGGCCGGCGGCGGTTGCGGGGGCAGGCGGGCGGTGCGGGGGTCGCAGGCGGCGAGTGCGGGCGGGGGGCGGGAGGCGGTTTGGGCGCGTGCGTGTTTGTGGGGGGCGTGTGTTGGTGTCCGTGCGTTGTGTGTGTGTGCGTGCGTTTGTGGTGTTGTGCGTGGGGGTGTGTGTGCATACTTACCTGGCAGGGGAGACACCATGATCAGGCAGGTGGTTTTCCCAGGGCGAGGCTCATCCCCTGCACTCCGGGTGTGCTGACCCCTGCGATTTCCCCAAATGCGGGAAACTCGACTGCATAATTTGTGGTAGTGGGGGACTGCGTTCGCGCTCTCCCCTGGTCAGCGTGGTTTAATGATAGATGGATACTACAACTGTTTTCTGTCATTCACTGCCCCGTATTCTCAGCTTGTGATCCCCCGCTGTCGGTTCATGGCCCACGCTGCGGTAGCGGCTCTCTGTGTCACCGCCTCGCCCCTGCGGTCGCCGCCCTCGGCCTCCCCCACCGGCTGAGCAGCAGGACGGGCACCGGCGCTGTTGGGAGGCCCCGGGCTGAACGGGAGCGGGATACCCACTCTCCCCGGGGGAAGGGACACTGCGAGGGGCGCGGGAAGAGGAGACTGTAATGTCCCGGGGGGTAAGGGCCTGTGACCCCCCCGAGAGGGCAGGAGGGCGGCGAGTGACGCGTTCCCCTTCCTGGTGCGGCCCTGGGCACCCCGCAGCCCTGGCTGCCAAAACGCGGACCCCTGCTCGGGATGGCCAGGGCCGGGCGGAGTTTCTGTGCTTCGAGGGGCTGCGGGTCAGGGACCGTTGGCACAACCCGGAGGGGGATTTTTCAATCCCTGGATGAGACGGGTCAGCGTCACGCATCTTCGGGGGGACGGGCGGGAACACACCAGGTGGGGCAGGAACTTCCCCCTGCGGCAGCGGGACCCACCCGGGCGGGGGCTGTGCCCCAAAGGCCGGCGCCTCCCGACACGCAGAGGGGACGGGGACCTTCCCTGGCTCCTGGGTACCACCGCCCCACGGCGGGACAATGTCCCCGTGGGTCTCCCCCGGCCACCGGCTCTACGGCCAAAGCGCGGCCGGCAACCAGCCCGGCTGTGCTCGGCGCCAAACCCGCGGGGTTGGCCCGGGGGGGGGGTGTGTCCTTGGTCACTTGGGGCTTCCCCTTTGGACACAGGCCCTCAACGCCCAGGAGAGACAGCGGGTCCTGCTGGAGCGGGTGCTCGGACCCGTGAAGTGAGGTTCTGGGATTCTGAGTGTGAAACCTGCGTGGAAACCGCAAATCAAATGGGCAAATCATCCCAGGCACGAGCTGCGCCAGAACACCGGGAAACCAAGAGAACCGGAAGAGTTGTTTCTATCATTAAACCATGCTAACCAGGGGAGAGCGCGAACGCAGTCCCCCACTACCACAAATTATGCAGTCGAGTTTCCCGCATTTGGGGAAATCGCAGGGGTCAGCACACCCGGAGTGCAGGGGATGAGCCTCGCCCTGGGAAAACCACCTGCCTGATCATGGTGTCTCCCCTGCCAGGTAAGTATGCACACACACCCCCACGCACAACACCACAAACGCACGCACACACACACAAC
>NW_015091653.1:0-4281 GCF_001431845.1 Calidris pugnax | reverse complement strand
CCCGCCGGGCCCCGGAGCCGCTCTGCCGGCCGCCGCGCGCTCCGCATGGCCCCGCCCCCTTCCTCCGGGCCCCGCCCCCTCGCGCTCGTTCAGTTCGCGGGTTCGATCCCCGCTCCCGCCGCTGCCGGGAGAAACGCGCAGCTCCCGCCGCGCCCGCAGACCCACAGACCCGCAACAGGGCGAGAACGGGCGGCGGAGCCCGCACCGCCGGAACGGGGAGGCCGGGAGGAACCAGCGGCGCTGCCTCGGGGGAAACGTCCGCCTCCGGGGCTCAACATGGCCATAGCGGGGGAGACAGCGCGGGGCTGGGGGCTCTCGGTGCCCGAGGACACGCGGACCCGTCCCCGGTCCCCCCGGGGAGAGCGTCCCTTGCTGTTTCCTCCCTGCGGAGGACGCTCCGCTCCCGGGGCCTCTCTGCCGAGGGGTCCCGGAGCACCCTGAGGTTTGCCCCCCCGGGGAGCCGCTCGCTGCCGCCCCCGCGGCGTTTTGTGCCCAAAACGTAGAAACCGGCCTTTTCGCGGTCCCTCCGAACGGTGCAGCCCCCGAGCCCTTCCCTGGCACGGAAGGGCGGGCAGCGCCCCTTCCCGCCGGCTCCCGGGCCACTTGTCACCGGGACCGATGGCCACCGGAGGAGCCACGGCCGGAGCTTCCATGACCTGCTCGTCCCGGCGGCCGCGGGAGGGGGCAGCTGCGGTGCCGCCGTTCCGGCCTCCCGGAGCACCCTGAGGTTTGCCCCCCCGGGGAGCCGCTCGCTGCCGCCCCCGCGGCGTTTTGTGCCCAAAACGTAGAAACCGGCCTTTTCGCGGTCCCTCCGAACGGTGCAGCCCCCGAGCCCTTCCCTGGCACGGAAGGGCGGGCAGCGCCCCTTCCCGCCGGCTCCCGGGCCACTTGTCACCGGGACCGATGGCCACCGGAGGAGCCACGGCCGGAGCTTCCATGACCTGCTCGTCCCGGCGGCCGCGGGAGGGGGCAGCTGCGGTGCCGCCGTTCCGGCCTCCCGGGACCGCGGGGAGACGAACCCTGCGGTACCGGCTGAGCGTCCAAGTCCGCGAAGCCCCGGGGGCGGCGGGGAGACGAGCCCCGGTGCCCCCAGAGCCCCGGTGCCCCCAGCCCGGAGCGGGCCTCGGTCCGAGCGGGTGCCGGCTAGGTCCGGGGCAGCGCTTCCCGGCGGCGGCGACGCTCCGGTCCCGGTGTGTCGGTGCCCGTGAGTGACCGACCGTGGGGCGGGGCGGTGGGCGGAGCCCCGACCCTCCTGGCCCCGCCCCTTCCCCGGCCGGCCCCCCCCGCGTCCGGCAGCGCCGCTCCGGGCCAACGTGGGCTCTCGGGTTTGGGCGCGTGCGTGTTTGTGGGGGGCGTGTGTTGGTGTCCGTGCGTTGTGTGTGTGTGCGTGCGTTTGTGGTGTTGTGCGTGGGGGTGTGTGTGCATACTTACCTGGCAGGGGAGACACCATGATCAGGCAGGTGGTTTTCCCAGGGCGAGGCTCATCCCCTGCACTCCGGGTGTGCTGACCCCTGCGATTTCCCCAAATGCGGGAAACTCGACTGCATAATTTGTGGTAGTGGGGGACTGCGTTCGCGCTCTCCCCTGGTCACGGCGGTTTAATGACAGAAATAAATCAGTAGAACTCCCATTGCGGTGGATTACTAGAATCCGGGTTTTTCCCCATCATCCTTGCTCTGTCCCTGTTGTCCCTGTCCCCGCCGCCCGCGCAGGGCTGAGCCGCGGGTGGTTCAAGGCCGCGGGGGGGTATCGCGTGTGGGACCCGGTGGTCACGAACCTCTGGATTCATCGCGGCAGGAAATTAACACCCTGTTCATAAACAGCCGAGTTCCGTTTTTTGCCTGTTATCGCGCGGTTCCGATGATTGTTGTGGAACACAAGGACCCCCCGCTGTCCCCAGCTCCGCTCCCACCTTCCCCGCAGCAACATGGGGCGGACCGGGACCGGCCCTTCCTTCCTCCCGGCTCGGGACGTTCTGTTCCCACTCAGGGCACGGACCGACCAGCGCTGAGACCGAGACTGGACAAGGCACCAGCGCTGTCCCATCACCCGCCACCTCCATCTCCGCCGTTCCACCGGTGAGTCCAGGGCAGAGCCACGGCTCCCGCCATCCCTCCCCGTGTTCGATCTGTGCATCCCCAGTCCCGCATCACGCTCTCTCCATCCCAACCCCACACACTGCACCATTTTGGGTCGGGGGTCCCACAGGCAGCAGCAGTTCTACCCCCACAGCGTGGGTGGGGGAAGGAGGCGCTCCCAGCCCCCCAGGCCAGCTCCCCACCGCAGCCTGGAGGGTCCTGCATGCCCCCCACCTGCACCCCAGTTCTGTGTGAGGGTCAGACAGACACACGGACAGGATGCTGAGGGCTTTATTCATCCCCAGCCCCGACACGAGGAGCCAGCCCCCGGGACATAGAGCCCCCCACGACACGCAGCCCCCAGAGCCCCCCAGCTCGGCGGAGGTGCTGGCGTAGATCCCCCTTCCCCGCTCAGGGGGTCTTGGCTTTCCGGCGCTGGGTGCCCCAGAGCAGGAGGGACAGGGACAGGGTGACGGCTCCCAGGACCCCGCAGAAGAGCAGCACGGGGAAGGTGCCCTGCCAGGAAGCAGCAGTGAGTGGTGCTGCCCCCCACCATCCCACAATTTGGGGCACTCAGAGCAAGGGGGGTCCTGTCTGGTGGGCTCTCACCTCACGCAGGCACTTGTAGCCGTGGAAGGGGCTGTTGCAGAGGCACTGGATGAGCCCGGGGCCATCCGGGGCACAGGCAGCATTCTCAGGGCACGGCCAGGCTGGTGGAGCAGAGCAGGGGGAGTCACCGGGCTGGGGCCACCCCCCACCTGCCTCCCTCCCCGGTGCCGGGGACACAGCACCCCGTCCCCCGCCATACCGATCTCCTCAGAGCTGTTGCAGGGGTTCTTCTGGCCCTGGCAGAGGCGGCTGCTCCCGCTCGCCGTCACCTCCTCCCAGGCGCTGCTCCCGCCCGGGCACTCCAGTGCCACCGGCACCGCGCTGGGGGCAGAGCTCAGCACCGGGACCACGCACCGGGACCACAGCGCGGAGCTTGGCACCAGCACCGGGAATCGGAGCTGAGCACCGGCCCCACGCCGCCCCCACCCCGGTACTCACAGTCGCTGCAGGAGGGTGAAGCCCAGGAAGGAGCTGTCGGGGAGGGCCGTCAGGGGGTTCTCCCTCAGGTCCCTGCAAACACACACCAGGTGCCATCGACCCCCTGCCCACCCCCCCGAGGGCCCACGAACAGCACCGTCCCCAGGGGTGCCCCTGTGCGGGGCAGGGGAGGGCTGTGGGACAGGGTGGGGGTCCCCTCTCCGTGCCACATCACTGCGGGGGGTAAGGGATGAGGTGCCTCTGGGGTCACAGAGTGGTTTGGATGGGAAGGGACCTTTAAAGTCCATCGAGTGCCATCCTCTGCCATGAGCAGGGACACCTCTAGCCAGGCCAGGCTGAGGCAGTACCAGCCTCGACACGGCGCCCGGGGGGACACCAGTCACCGATCTCCACCTGGACCCTGAGCCGTTCGCTGGCTGCAGCCCTGGACGTGACCAGTTCCCCCCCAAGGGAAGAGCCCACCCACCAAACCCCTGTCTCTCCAACTTAGTGACAGGGACGTTGTGTGACACTGTGACAAAAGCCCCACAGCCACCAAGACACGACATCGGTGGCTCTTCCCTTCACCAGCACGGCCCCTCCCCTGTGGAAGGCCACCACACAGGGTGGTCCGGAAGGATTTGCCCTGGGTGAAGCCGTGCTGGCTGTCACTACTGTCCCTGTCAGCCCCACACCTCAGCAGAGCCTCCAGCAGTGTCTGCTCCGTGCTCCGACCGGGCACAGAGGGGAGGTTGCCCAGCTGGGGGGTCATTCCCAGTGTCCCCCCTTTTAAAACTGGGGGTGATGTTTCCCTCGTTCCAGTCTCTGGGGGCTCCTCAAACGGGACGGAGAGGGACTGGTGTCCCCAGGGTGCCATGGGGCCTGGGGACAGCGGGGTGCTGAGGGTACAGGGGGACGGTGGGGTGGGGAGCAGTGAGGCAGGGGCTGTGCTGGCCCATTGGGAGGAGTCCCACCAGACACACACACACACACACACACACACACACCCTCCCAGCCCCTCACAGAGGCACGAGGGGACACATGGACTCACAGGACGATGGCGGTGGTGGCCTCGGCCAGCCCTGGGGGGAGGCTGTGCAGGGAGCAGTTACTCAGGTCCAACCTGGGGGGGAGCAGCGGTCGGGGGAGGGACAGCAAAACCCCCTGCACCCCCAAT
>NW_015091652.1:0-11230 GCF_001431845.1 Calidris pugnax | reverse complement strand
CTCCAGAGGTCCCTTCCAACCCCATCTCTGTGATTCGGTGATTCTGGGAGGTGAGGATGAGCTCACCCAGACAAAGGGGTGGGGGTGGGGGTCTCCAAAAGCTGGTCCTAACCATGGCCTGTTGGAAAAGAGCATGCAGGGTCTGGGCATGTGGGGCTTTGCTGATACTTGTTGACTCGTTGACTCAAAGACTCGTTGATTCATTGACTCATTGACTCGTTGATTTGTTGATTCGTTGACTCGTTGACTCATTGACTCGTTGACTGGTTGACACGTTGGCTCATTGACTCGTTGAATCGTTGACTCATTGATTCGTTGACTCATTGACACGTTGACTCATTGACTCGTTGACAGGTTGACACATTGACTCATTGACACGTTGACTCATTGACTCGTTGACTCATTGACTCATTGACTGGTTGATTCGTTGACTCATTGACTCGTTGACTGGTTGACACGTTGACTCATTGACTCGTTGACAGGTTGACACGTTGACTCATTGATTCGTTGACTCATTGACACGTTGACTCGTTGACACGTTGACTTGTTGACTGGGTCTTGTTGACCAAGAGCCAAGGGCTGTTCCTCCAGGGTGACACCGAGAACGACACCTGGATCTTTGTGCTCACCCTACTGCTCTCCAGCACCCTCATCTACAACAGCAGAGGCACCATTGACCAACAAGCCATGGAGCAGCTGCAGTATCCTTGGTGGGACAGCAGGAACCAGGGATGGGCTCCTCTCCCGGGGGGCTGGGCAAGGGGTTGGCCAAACCCTAGTTCCTCAAACAGCCTTCTGGTGGTGTCCGTGGAGGTGCTTGGTGTCCTTAGGAGTCCCCACGCCGGGGACCTCTGGGCTGAGGGCTTTTCTCCCTCTTCCTTCTGGTGGTTCTCCATCCCCGTAGAGTCTCCTCTCTCGCCCCATGAGGTGGTTGCCTTCAGAGCCGAGGTGGTTCCTTAACCATCTCCCCAGCTACGTGATGAAGCTGACCGAGCAGGTCAGGTTGAAAGCGGCTCCTGGGCAGAGTGAAGAGGAAGAGGAGGAGGAAGATCCAGAAGAAGTTGCCCCTTTCTTCCCGGCTTTCGTCTGGACGGTGAGGGATTTCAGCCTGCGGCTGGAGATGGACGGGGAGACAATCTCCGAGGACCAATACTTGGAAAAGGCGCTGGCGGTGAAGAACGGTGAGGGGATGGTGGTGCTGTGCTGCTGGAGACCTCCAGCCTCAGGTGTTTTGGTGTCCATCAAGGAGACCCTGAGCCTGAGGAACTTGCTCCGTGTCCTCTTGTCCCACAGGAACCAGCTCCAAGATCCGACGCTCCAACCAGACCCGGGAATGCATCTGCCAGTACTTTCGGGATCGCAAGTGCTTCGTTTTTGACCAACCGGCCCCCAAAATGGACCTGGAGCGCTTGGAGGAGCTTGGGGATGAGGAGATCAACCCCGAATTCCAGCAGCAGGTGGAGAAATTCTGCGGCCACGTCTGGGAGAACTCTCCACCTAAGACCATCCTTGGTGGCCGCGTCATCACGGGGAGCTGTGAGTAGGGCTGGATGGGCAGCAGCTCTTGGGGTTGCATCTGGAGAAGGATCCAACCATGCAGGTGGGGAGAGGGAGAAGCTTTCTCCTGGTTGCCCACCCCACCTCTGGAGTTGGAGCTCCTGGATGTTGCGATCCAGAGGTGGGAAAGGGTCAGGAGAAGAGCAAGGAGGTGGCAGGAGCTGAAGGGGAGCTGGTGGTTTGTCCCAGGCTGCAGATCTCTCACCCTTGGTCCTCCTTGGCAGTGCTGGGCAAACTGGCAGAGACCTACGTGAAGACCATCCGGAGCCGGGAGGTGCCGTGCCTGGAGAGCGCGGTGCTGGCCCTGGCACAGACCGTCAACGCGGCGGCGGTGAAAGAGGCTGTGAAGTTCTACCAGGACCTGATGGAGCAACGGGTGAAGCTGCCGACGGAGACGGTTGAGGAGCTCCTGGATCTGCACAGCCAGTGCCAGCAGGAGACACAAGAGCTCTTCCAGAAACGGGCGTTCGAGGAAGACATCTGCTCTTTCCAGGAAGATCTTACAGTAGGTGGTCCTCAGCCCAGCCAGGAGTCGTGTCCTCCACCACCCCTTGGGACACCACCATCTCCTGAGCTTTGGGGGGAATAGCGTGGTCCTGGGGTGGTCAGGGCTCTTCATGGAGATGGTTGTTGGAAGCCTGTAGCCTCCTACGTTTCTCCTGTCCTATTGACTAAGTCTTGTCCCCGTCTTTTGGGAGGTTTTGGGGTTTTTTTGGTGGTTTTCCCCAACGTGAGGATGGGCTGACGCCTTCCCTCTGCGTCTTTCCCCCACAGCGCCAGGTGGAGGAGATCAAGGAGAAGTTCCTCAGGGACAACGAGCAGGAGTCCAGCCACAAGTGCAAGGCTGCTCTCAGGGACCTCTCCCGAGATTTGGACAGAAAACTCAAGGATGGGGTCTACAACGTGCCAGGAGGTTACGAGCTCTTCAAAGGAGACCTGCAGGCCCTGGTGGAGAAATATCAGGAAGCTCCTGGCAAGGGGGTGATGGTAGGAACAAGAGCTTCAGCCTGGAGAAGAAGCTCCATGTCCCATCCCCTTCCCCCCCAAAAAAACAGTTTTCCCTGAGCTGCTTCTTCTCTCCTTGACTCCTCTTCTACCTGTGGGTCTCCAGGCCGAAGTTGTCCTGCAGAAGTTCCTCCAAAGCAGAGAGGATCTGGATGAAATGGTCTTCAAGACAGACCATGCCCTGGCAGAGAAGGAGGAGGAGCTGAAAAGTAAGTTCCGGGCAGGAGACATCTCACTGCCTGTCAAGACCCAAGCTGGGTGGTGGTGGGGAGGTCACCAGGGCTCCTCGGGTGCCCGTGGGCTCGGCTCCTGCCCTTGGAGCACCTCTGTTTCATGGAGTCACAGGATTGTCAGGGTTGGAAGGGACCTTCTAGAGATCATCTGGTCCAACCCCTCCTGCCAAAGCAGGGTTGCCCAGAGCACATCACTCAGGAGCATCCAGGAGGGGCTTGAAGATCTCCAACATCCTTCAACCCACCCTTGAGATACTTCTAAATAAGGTCTCCCCTCAGCCTCCTCTTCTCCAGGCTGAAGACCCCCAACATCTCTCAGCCTTTCCTCACCAGGGAGATGCTCCAACCCTTGAACCATCTTGGTTGCCCAACGTTGGACTCTCTCCAGCAGTTCCCAGTCCTTCTTGAACTGGGAGGTCCCAGAACTGGACGCTGGATTCCAGTTGTGGCCTCACCGGTGTAGAGTAGAGGCCACATGGGACAATGGGGACAATGACCTCCTGGCCACACTCTTCCCTAGGATCCCGTTGGCCTTCTTGGCCACAAGAAGACCTATTGTTGGCCCATGGCAAGCGTGTGCTACCACCCAGGACTCCCAGCTCTTTCTCCTCAGGAGAGGAACCTTCCCAGAAGATCTTTGAGGTCCCTTCCAACCTTTCTATGGTCCTCTCCATCCGTTTCTCCATCCCCAGGGGTTCGAGAGCAGCAGGAGAGAGCCGAGGAGGAGAGGAAGAGCCGGGAGAAGGAGGAGGCTGAAGAAAAGCAGAAGCTGCAGGACCAGGTCCGCAGCCTGGAAGAAGAAGCGCTTCAGCTGAGGAAGGAACTGGAGGAAGGCTCCAAGAAGCTCCAAGAGGAGGACTCAAGGACGGGCAGTCAGAAAGCCAAGGTACCAAACGGGAGAGGGCAAGGTGCCACGATAGAAAAAAACCATAAAAGTAGAAAAAAAAAGAAAAGTAGAAAAAATAATCAAAGGGGGAAGGGTTCTGCCCCCCCTTCCCCACATCCAACCCACAACCCACCGCTTTTTCCAGCTCCAAAAGTCCTCCAAAAGAGCTCCTGCCCGTTCCTTTGACCATCTCAACCCATGGGGTGGGTGGTTGACACCATGGAGGGGTTGATGGTTGACACGATGGAGGGGTGGGTGGTTGACATGATGGAGGGGTGGGTGGTTGACACGATGGAGGGGTAGATGGTTGACACCATGGAGGGGTTGATGGTTGACACGATGGAGGGGTAGATGGTTGACACGATGAAGGGGTTGATGGTTGACACGATGGAGGGGTTTTTGTCCCCCAATTATTTTTTTGTCCCCCAATTTTCGTTTTTATCCCCCAATTCCCCTCTCAGCAGCCTCCAAAGCGGCGCTGGGGTCGTAGCGCGGAGCGTTGGATGCGAAGGGTTGTAGCTTGGACAAAGGCAGTAGGATGACGATGACTGGTGTCCCCACCCCAACCACTTTGGACTTCGGGGTGTCGTTAACCAGCTCGTTAACCAGCTCGTTAACCAACCAGCTCGTTAACCAGTCCCTCTGGTCCTCTCCTCCCCAGTTCTGCCTTCGCTGTCGGCAATGGCATCGGAGATCCTCATGGCGAAGCCCCTCTGCCTCGTGGAGAACCACCCGAGGAAGGGGCTGGTGGTTCAGCAGGAGGCCCTGAAGGTGCTGTCAGAGGTGACCCAGCCGGTGGTGGTGGTGGCCATCACAGGGCTGTACCGCACCGGCAAGTCCTACCTCATGAACAGGCTGGCTGGTAGGAGGAAAGGTGAGGGAGATCCCAACCTGGAGGTCCAGGGGACTTGGGTTCTCCTCCTCTCTCCAGTGGTGAGGACCTCGCAATCCTCCCCACAGGTTTCTCCCTGGGCTCCAGCGTGCAGTCCCACACCAAAGGGGTCTGGATGTGGTGTCTACCTCACCCCCGCAAGCCTGGACACGCTCTGGTGCTGCTGGACACGGAAGGGCTGGGCGACGTGGAGAAGGTGAGGAAGGAGTATTTTGTCCCAGCATTTTGTCACCCAAATGAGCAGAATCCAGGGGTTTCCAGCATCTGGGGTGACCTTCAGCCTGTGGGGTGGAAGGAGCCAGAGGCCATGGGGAAGGAGGTTGGGGTAGATAGTTGGGGGGATCTCCTCAACGCCTCTAAATACTTCAAGGGGGGGTATCAGGAGGATGGGGACAGTCATCTTCTTCCAGTGGTGGCCAGTGACAGGACCAGAGGGAACGGGCACAAAGTTGTTCATCAGAAGCTCCATCTAAACAAGGGGAAGAACTTCTTCACTTTGAGGGTGGCAGAGCCCTGGAAGAGGCTGCCCAGAGAGATGGTGGAGTCTCCACCTCTGGAGAACATTCCAAACACCCCTGGACACGGACCTGCTCTGGGTGGACCTGCTCTGGCAAGGGGGGTTGGATTAGATGATCTCCAGAGGTCCCTTCCAACCCCATCTCTGTGATTCGGTGATTCTGGGAGGTGAGGATGAGCTCACCCAGACAAAGGGGTGGGGGTGGGGGTCTCCAAAAGCTGGTCCTAACCATGGCCTGTTGGAAAAGAGCATGCAGGGTCTGGGCATGTGGGGCTTTGCTGATACTTGTTGACTCGTTGACTCAAAGACTCGTTGATTCATTGACTCATTGACTCGTTGATTTGTTGATTCGTTGACTCGTTGACTCATTGACTCGTTGACTGGTTGACACGTTGGCTCATTGACTCGTTGAATCGTTGACTCATTGATTCGTTGACTCATTGACACGTTGACTCATTGACTCGTTGACAGGTTGACACATTGACTCATTGACACGTTGACTCATTGACTCGTTGACTCATTGACTCATTGACTGGTTGATTCGTTGACTCATTGACTCGTTGACTGGTTGACACGTTGACTCATTGACTCGTTGACAGGTTGACACGTTGACTCATTGATTCGTTGACTCATTGACACGTTGACTCGTTGACACGTTGACTTGTTGACTGGGTCTTGTTGACCAAGAGCCAAGGGCTGTTCCTCCAGGGTGACACCGAGAACGACACCTGGATCTTTGTGCTCACCCTACTGCTCTCCAGCACCCTCATCTACAACAGCAGAGGCACCATTGACCAACAAGCCATGGAGCAGCTGCAGTATCCTTGGTGGGACAGCAGGAACCAGGGATGGGCTCCTCTCCCGGGGGGCTGGGCAAGGGGTTGGCCAAACCCTAGTTCCTCAAACAGCCTTCTGGTGGTGTCCGTGGAGGTGCTTGGTGTCCTTAGGAGTCCCCACGCCGGGGACCTCTGGGCTGAGGGCTTTTCTCCCTCTTCCTTCTGGTGGTTCTCCATCCCCGTAGAGTCTCCTCTCTCGCCCCATGAGGTGGTTGCCTTCAGAGCCGAGGTGGTTCCTTAACCATCTCCCCAGCTACGTGATGAAGCTGACCGAGCAGGTCAGGTTGAAAGCGGCTCCTGGGCAGAGTGAAGAGGAAGAGGAGGAGGAAGATCCAGAAGAAGTTGCCCCTTTCTTCCCGGCTTTCGTCTGGACGGTGAGGGATTTCAGCCTGCGGCTGGAGATGGACGGGGAGACAATCTCCGAGGACCAATACTTGGAAAAGGCGCTGGCGGTGAAGAACGGTGAGGGGATGGTGGTGCTGTGCTGCTGGAGACCTCCAGCCTCAGGTGTTTTGGTGTCCATCAAGGAGACCCTGAGCCTGAGGAACTTGCTCCGTGTCCTCTTGTCCCACAGGAACCAGCTCCAAGATCCGACGCTCCAACCAGACCCGGGAATGCATCTGCCAGTACTTTCGGGATCGCAAGTGCTTCGTTTTTGACCAACCGGCCCCCAAAATGGACCTGGAGCGCTTGGAGGAGCTTGGGGATGAGGAGATCAACCCCGAATTCCAGCAGCAGGTGGAGAAATTCTGCGGCCACGTCTGGGAGAACTCTCCACCTAAGACCATCCTTGGTGGCCGCGTCATCACGGGGAGCTGTGAGTAGGGCTGGATGGGCAGCAGCTCTTGGGGTTGCATCTGGAGAAGGATCCAACCATGCAGGTGGGGAGAGGGAGAAGCTTTCTCCTGGTTGCCCACCCCACCTCTGGAGTTGGAGCTCCTGGATGTTGCGATCCAGAGGTGGGAAAGGGTCAGGAGAAGAGCAAGGAGGTGGCAGGAGCTGAAGGGGAGCTGGTGGTTTGTCCCAGGCTGCAGATCTCTCACCCTTGGTCCTCCTTGGCAGTGCTGGGCAAACTGGCAGAGACCTACGTGAAGACCATCCGGAGCCGGGAGGTGCCGTGCCTGGAGAGCGCGGTGCTGGCCCTGGCACAGACCGTCAACGCGGCGGCGGTGAAAGAGGCTGTGAAGTTCTACCAGGACCTGATGGAGCAACGGGTGAAGCTGCCGACGGAGACGGTTGAGGAGCTCCTGGATCTGCACAGCCAGTGCCAGCAGGAGACACAAGAGCTCTTCCAGAAACGGGCGTTCGAGGAAGACATCTGCTCTTTCCAGGAAGATCTTACAGTAGGTGGTCCTCAGCCCAGCCAGGAGTCGTGTCCTCCACCACCCCTTGGGACACCACCATCTCCTGAGCTTTGGGGGGAATAGCGTGGTCCTGGGGTGGTCAGGGCTCTTCATGGAGATGGTTGTTGGAAGCCTGTAGCCTCCTACGTTTCTCCTGTCCTATTGACTAAGTCTTGTCCCCGTCTTTTGGGAGGTTTTGGGGTTTTTTTGGTGGTTTTCCCCAACGTGAGGATGGGCTGACGCCTTCCCTCTGCGTCTTTCCCCCACAGCGCCAGGTGGAGGAGATCAAGGAGAAGTTCCTCAGGGACAACGAGCAGGAGTCCAGCCACAAGTGCAAGGCTGCTCTCAGGGACCTCTCCCGAGATTTGGACAGAAAACTCAAGGATGGGGTCTACAACGTGCCAGGAGGTTACGAGCTCTTCAAAGGAGACCTGCAGGCCCTGGTGGAGAAATATCAGGAAGCTCCTGGCAAGGGGGTGATGGTAGGAACAAGAGCTTCAGCCTGGAGAAGAAGCTCCATGTCCCATCCCCTTCCCCCCCAAAAAAACAGTTTTCCCTGAGCTGCTTCTTCTCTCCTTGACTCCTCTTCTACCTGTGGGTCTCCAGGCCGAAGTTGTCCTGCAGAAGTTCCTCCAAAGCAGAGAGGATCTGGATGAAATGGTCTTCAAGACAGACCATGCCCTGGCAGAGAAGGAGGAGGAGCTGAAAAGTAAGTTCCGGGCAGGAGACATCTCACTGCCTGTCAAGACCCAAGCTGGGTGGTGGTGGGGAGGTCACCAGGGCTCCTCGGGTGCCCGTGGGCTCGGCTCCTGCCCTTGGAGCACCTCTGTTTCATGGAGTCACAGGATTGTCAGGGTTGGAAGGGACCTTCTAGAGATCATCTGGTCCAACCCCTCCTGCCAAAGCAGGGTTGCCCAGAGCACATCACTCAGGAGCATCCAGGAGGGGCTTGAAGATCTCCAACATCCTTCAACCCACCCTTGAGATACTTCTAAATAAGGTCTCCCCTCAGCCTCCTCTTCTCCAGGCTGAAGACCCCCAACATCTCTCAGCCTTTCCTCACCAGGGAGATGCTCCAACCCTTGAACCATCTTGGTTGCCCAACGTTGGACTCTCTCCAGCAGTTCCCAGTCCTTCTTGAACTGGGAGGTCCCAGAACTGGACGCTGGATTCCAGTTGTGGCCTCACCGGTGTAGAGTAGAGGCCACATGGGACAATGGGGACAATGACCTCCTGGCCACACTCTTCCCTAGGATCCCGTTGGCCTTCTTGGCCACAAGAAGACCTATTGTTGGCCCATGGCAAGCGTGTGCTACCACCCAGGACTCCCAGCTCTTTCTCCTCAGGAGAGGAACCTTCCCAGAAGATCTTTGAGGTCCCTTCCAACCTTTCTATGGTCCTCTCCATCCGTTTCTCCATCCCCAGGGGTTCGAGAGCAGCAGGAGAGAGCCGAGGAGGAGAGGAAGAGCCGGGAGAAGGAGGAGGCTGAAGAAAAGCAGAAGCTGCAGGACCAGGTCCGCAGCCTGGAAGAAGAAGCGCTTCAGCTGAGGAAGGAACTGGAGGAAGGCTCCAAGAAGCTCCAAGAGGAGGACTCAAGGACGGGCAGTCAGAAAGCCAAGGTACCAAACGGGAGAGGGCAAGGTGCCACGATAGAAAAAAACCATAAAAGTAGAAAAAAAAAGAAAAGTAGAAAAAATAATCAAAGGGGGAAGGGTTCTGCCCCCCCTTCCCCACATCCAACCCACAACCCACCGCTTTTTCCAGCTCCAAAAGTCCTCCAAAAGAGCTCCTGCCCGTTCCTTTGACCATCTCAACCCATGGGGTGGGTGGTTGACACCATGGAGGGGTTGATGGTTGACACGATGGAGGGGTGGGTGGTTGACATGATGGAGGGGTGGGTGGTTGACACGATGGAGGGGTAGATGGTTGACACCATGGAGGGGTTGATGGTTGACACGATGGAGGGGTAGATGGTTGACACGATGAAGGGGTTGATGGTTGACACGATGGAGGGGTGGGTGGTCGACACGATGGAGGGGTGGGTGGTCGACACAATGAAGGGGTGGGTGGTCGACACGATGGAGGGGTAGGTGGTTGACATGATGGAGGGTTGGGTGGTCAACACGATGGAGGGGTTGATGGTTGACACAATGGAGGGGTGGGGGGTTGACATGATGGAGGGGTAGATGGTTGACACGATGGAGGGGTAGATGGTTGACACGATGAAGGGGTTGATGGTTGACACGATGGAGGGGTAGATGGTTGACACGATGAAGGGGTTGATGGTTGACACGATGGAGGGGTGGGTGGTTGACACGATGGAGGGTTGGGGGGTTGACACGAAGGAGGGGTGGGGCCACCATCCAGCAGGACCTGGACGGGCTGGAGAGTTGGGCAGAGAGGAACCTGATGGAGTTCCACCAAGGGGCAAGCGTCGGGTGCTGCACCCGGGGAGGACTGTGGGAAGGTGGGTGGAAAATCAGGAGGTGTTTGGAGACCACCAGGGGGATCTTCTCAAGAAGATCTCCTAGGAGTGGAGCCGTAGGATGAGGAGGAAGGGTTTTAACCCAAAAATGAGGAGATTGAGGTGGGATCTGGAGAGGAAATTCCTCAGAGAGGAACCTGATGGAGTTCCACCAAGGGGCAAGCGTCGGGTGCTGCACCCGGGGAGGACTGTGGGAAGGTGGGTGGAAAATCAGGAGGTGTTTGGAGACCACCAGGGGGATCTTCTCAAGAAGATCTCCTAGGAGTGGAGCCGTAGGATGAGGAGGAAGGGTTTTAACCCAAAAATGAGGAGATTGAGGTGGGATCTGGAGAGGAAATTCCTCCCTCTGAGGGTGGTGAGACCCTGGAACAGGTCGCCCAGAGAAGCCCCATCCCTGAAGGGGTTGAAGGCCAAGGTTGGATGGAGCTTTGGGTGACCTGGTCTTATCCAAGGTGTCCCAGCCATTAGAAGGGATGGAACTGGATGAGCTTGAAGGTCCCTTCCAACCCAAAACGTTGTGTGAGTCTCTGGTGATTCCACCACTTCCCTGGGTTGGAAGAGACCTTGAAGACCATCAAGGCCAACCATCAACCCAACGTTGACCAACTGAGGGTGGTGAGACCCTAGAACAGGTTGTCCCATCCCTGGAGGGGGTTCAAGGCCAAGGTTGGATGGGACTTGGAGCAACCTGGGCTGGTGGGAGATGGCCCTGCCCAGGGCAGCGGGTGGGACTTGAAGGTCCCTTCCCACCCACACCATCCCATGGTTCTATAATCTCCATACTTTGGGGTAATTAACGTTAATTATGAATCTCATTATATCTCAACCCTCAGAAGGTCCTTCTGGTCCTGGGGGGGTGGTCCTAGTGGTTGGAGGGGGGTCTTCCTTCACTCAAGGTCCCGATGGGTGGCCACCTGGTTGGGTTGAGGGGTGGGTGCTCCTTCCTTCTCCCCCCTCCCCTGTGCCCCACGTGACCGGTCACGTGACTCCTTCCCACCACGTGACTTGGGCGACCATCACCCCAGCAGGAGCAGGAGGTGATGGTGGCCGAGGACACCCCCATCCTCCCGGGGACCACCATGGCGACGTTGGCGGCCGAGGTGTCCTCATCGATGGCCAACCTGGTGGCCGAGCTCTCATCCTTGGTGGCCGAGAAGCCCACCAGCCCTGAAGGGACGGCCATGGCCACCTTGGCGGCCAAGGCCTCGTCCTTGATGGCCTCCTTGGTGGAAGAGGTGACGGCGATGGCCGAAGACCCATCCCAACGCCGGAGGAAGGCCATGGCCAAGTTGGCCGATCAAGCGGCGTCATCCATGGTCAAGTTGGCGGCGACGGCGATGACCAAGAACCCTTCTTGTCCAAGAGTGAAGGCCATGGCCACCAAGGTGGCGGAGGTGGCGGCCACGGCGGCCATGTTGGCCATGGTGATGGAGGAGATGATAGAGATGGAAGAGGAGGAGGAAGAGGAGGAGGAAG
>NW_015091651.1:495805-500927 GCF_001431845.1 Calidris pugnax | reverse complement strand
ATGAAATTAATTCAAAGCAGTCACTCTCCTCATTTTTTTTTCTCCCATATTTGGTTGGGTTGCTTTTTTGTTCTCCATATGCTTATGTCAAAGCTTCTTTCTGCTGCTGACATAAAGCTACTGCAAATTGAAGAACTGGACAGCATGTGAAAGCTTGTGCTTCTGACACAGAACCGCTGCTGCTTTGAGAGTGCAAAAGCAAATTGTCTGCGTAGTGGCTGCAGAGCCCAAGAAACATATAGTTGACAAATGGTAGGAGAGTTTTTCATCCCTTGAGGTAAAACTACCCAGTCGTATCTCTTTGATGGCTCACTTTTGTTAATAGCTGGTATGGAAAAGGCAAATTTTTCACAGTCATCTGGATGTAGTGGTATGGTAAAAAAGCAATCTTTCAAATCAATTATCAATATTTTCCATTCCTTTGGTATCATGACCAGACTGGGTAGTCCTGGCTGCAAGGCTCCCATATCCTTCATCACTGCATTTACTGCTCTGAGATCATGTAACAATCTCCACTTCCTCGACTTTTTAGGTATAGTAAATATTGGTGTATTCCAGGGACTATTAGATGGCCTGATGTGCCCAAGTAATTGTTGTTCTTCAACTAATTGATGGATATGGGACAGCTTCTGTTCAGTGAGCGGCCATTGATCAACCCATACTGGCTTCTCTGTTTACCACTACAGCTTACAGGTTGGCCATCCCTCAATGGCCGCCGCTAAAAATGCTCATTTGTTAATTTCAATCCTAATTGACTAAGAGCATCTTGGCCCAATAGGGCAATAGTGGTGCGAAGGATATAGGGTCTTACGCTGGCGACACTGCCATCTGATATAATTATTTTAATCAGATGCATACTGACAAGTAATTTGAACTCCTCCAATACCCATTATTCCGCTATTTGGTGTCATTAAAGGCCATGTATTGGGCCACTTCTCATGTGGGATGATAGTACCAGTATCAGTTATCACCAGTATCACTTAACCAGTACCAGTATCAATTAACACAGACAATGACACAGTCTTGTCTCCAGGTCCTTGAAGGGTGACTTTAACCTCTGGGTTTTTTTTCAAGATATCCACAGCAAAATTTATTTGGGGCATTCCCATAGATCCCCATCCTTGATTTCCTCTAATTCTTGGATCACTGTTAGGCACTTTTGCCTCAAAGGGTATTAGTTGAGCAATTTTTGATCCCTTTGGAATATTTACAGGTGGAGAATGCGTTTGTACCATAATGCCAATTGTGCCTGTATAGTCTGCGTCAATAACTCCTGGTCATACAAAAATTCCTTTTCGAGATGTGGATGATCGACCAATGCACAGAGGTTGTGACCTAAATGACCCTGGAGAACAGATGGAATACAATGTACAGAGGTATCAGAAAGGGTAAAATCTACTGCTGTTGCCACGTCCACGCTGGCACTTCCTCTTGTGGTGGGGGAGACGCAGTCCAGACACCCTGATTTGCTGTCATCGCGCAGGGTGTCGATACTGCGCTCTGATTGAAGTTTCCCAAAGGACTCACATCATTCTTAAAACGTGAGAAACAATGTACACTCTGATGACCAGTTTTACCACAATGATTACACCTGGGTGGAGGTTTTTGACCTGCACTAAATCCTGTAGTATGTTTACCTTGTCGGCATTGCTGCCGCAGGTGCCCCATCTGACCACAATTGTAACAACGTACATTAGAGGAGAATGCTTTAACTCCTCTCCCTTACAGCAGTAGTAAATGCATTGGCAAGCTTTTCTTCTTCTGATCCTACTTTTGCACATGCATCCATCATATCTTGCAATCCTGCCAGTTTCGGCAAAGCTTGCAAAATACGCTTACAAGTTGGGTTAGCATTTTCCATTGCAAGTGACATCAATACTGACTCCTTTGCTGTGGGGGCCAGATCCATGTTTCTCTCAATAGCTGCAGTAAGCCAATCAATAAACTGCATATACAATTCAGTTGGTCCTTACTTAACCGAAACATAAGATGGAGTAGGTTTTCCAACTTCAGGAACTACTTTAAAAGCTGCCAAAGCAAGCTCCTGAGACTGCTTCAAAGCTTCCAGAGCCATATTCACTTGTGCTTGGTTTGTGCTAAACTGACCCCGTCCTACCAACATATCAAAGGTAACACCATGTAACAGATCATTTACCCCACGATTTGCATTGTCATATGCGGCACCATCTGCTAAGGTTTCAAAGGCACTTTTAAAATGTAACACTTGTGAAGGAGTAAGCAAGATATTAGCTAAACGATAATAATTATCTGGTATCATAGTTACAATAGAAAACATCGCACCAATCATTTGCTGTGTATAATTAGATGTTAACCCATATCGCTTGATAGCCTTTTTAATTTCTTTCACAGTTGTCCAGTCCAGAGCCTTCCATTCCCTTCCCCCTTGAGCATTAACCACTACTGGAAAAGCCCGAGGTAATTCAAGAGGTAGAATAACCCCATCTAACATAGCTTCTTTTATAAGTCCTTTCCAATGCCAGGCAACTATATCATCTGCCAACAGTTTTTCTTTTGGTGGTACAGGTAAATCATCAGGCAATGGTACATTGCAGGGATCAACGTCCTTTTGTAGTGACATCGCCAATCTTTTTAAGCGTTGCTGTAAATCTGTCAGCTGCCTGTTTATGTCCTCATTTGAAACTGGAATATGCCTATCTGCTTTCAAAAGGTCTAAAGAGGTGGGCGATGGAGGAAAAGCCTCCGGAGTATTGTCAGGAAAACCCTCCAACGGAGGTGCCGACGGTTCTGGTAGAGGGTCAGGCAGCTGCACAGGCGGTGGTGGCGGCGCAGGCATCGGTGGCGCAGCGGCAGTGCTCGGCACAGGCGGCAGCGCCGGAGTTGGGGGGGGCTGGGCCGGGCCGTGAGGGCACAGCGGAGCCAGGCGGCGGTGGCAAAGCAGCAGCCAGGGGGGCGACGGGGGCAAGAGGGGGGTCATCAAACATGCGGACTTTAGGATGCGCGGCTCTTTGTACATTCCTTGCCCCATCCTGGTCTTTCCCAGTATCCGAAAAAACTATACATGCTTGTAATGTCACATTTTTCTCTGCTTGCATACTTGCTACTGTGTCTGTAAGCAGGTTCCATAACGTCGCTAGAGGTACCAAATCCTTTTTCCCAGAGGAGGTATCCTTCCATAACTTTTGTGCAAGACTATCCCATGTTGCTGTCTCGAAAATATCCTGGGCATCCCTTACTATGCCCGTTTCTTTCACCCATAAAAGCAATTTCTTTAAATTATCAGAGTCATATTTAAGTCCTCTCGTAGAGAGGAAATGTTGCAAAAGCTTCAAAATAGCTTGCTCTTCATAGCTTAAATTATTACCCATGATGCCTTATGACCCAAAACACATTCGGCTGCTCACCTTTTTTCCGTGGCCACGATTCCTGTCTCTCAGCTGTTGGCTTCTTTTTCCTCTTTACTCTTCTTTTTCTTTTTCCTCTTCTTCTTCTCTTCTTAAATCACGAACTATCAGACGCTCAACATCTTTTCTCTCAGTCGATTTCTTCTTAAATCGCAAACTGTCAATTTCAATAAGAAATTGTGCGCTGCCCGTGGGGCCCCACGTTGGGCGCCATTTGCGGCGAGACTCAGACACAGACCAATTTGATCATGCTGAAGCCACTTTATTGTTTTAACAAACTTTTATATCTTTCTTACAGATGTGTGTCCATGTATAATTGGTTCACTTAAAGTCCAACAGTTCATGATTGGATAACTTCCTCCTTCTTTGTTCTCTGCTGTAACTTCAGTAACTTTCCTCTGCTGGCTATCTGACAGGTCCTTAATCTTATTTACTCCTTTCTTCTCCGGACTCTCAGGCCTCTTCAAGGATACACAGATGTCTGCACAAGGCCGATGCTAAGGCTCCCACAGACGAGCCAAGGTTTCCCACACAGCCCAACATCACACAACCCTATAGACAATAGGACTCAAACATCAGACAAAACTCTCCGCAAGAGGATTTGCTTCCAGACAAGAGACGCCTCAGGCAAGAAGACCTACAAGGCCGCAGTGCTGATATCAGGAGGCTCTACGGCCATGCCGCAAAGGAATCAAATGTCATGGCCAGCTACAAGAAGTTCCTGTCAAAGTTGACAGAATATCTGCGCAAGAAGCCTGGCGTCAAGACCTGGGAACGTAAGGATGTAGGTAAGAAGTCACAGTCCCTGAGAACGGATGGCTCGAGAACAGAACTGCTCATGCAGATGGGAACAAGGATACAAAGAGGCCTGACCAGAAACATCCCAGATGCACATCTGATCTGTGCTTTAAGACTGTTATGCAAGAAAAGAAGTGCCCCTTGCGCACGATGCCATTGAGGGTTTCAAACCCTAAAAGGGGTGCCAGAGGCACCTGCTGTGCCCCTTGAGTGCAAAGAGCAACGAGGACATCAAGACCTGAAAAACCTCTAAGACACAGAAGACAGACCACACAAACTACACAACAGACACCGACTGGAACAGCCCTGCCCGGTACACGATGGCTTCGGGCTGAACAGAAACTCACTGCCTTCACCTACCCAGAGGTGACTGCTCCGGGACAGCCCCCTGCCCCTCTCTGACTTTAAAACCCCTCCCTGCAACTCCCAACCCTGTACCTTCCCTCCCCTGAACCATCTCCAGCACCAGTCCCTCTGGATCCTGAAGTTGTCCTCCACAAGGAAAACCACAATCAGCCGACCGGATCAATCCTGCAGCTGCTACGCTCCTCTTATTAATCTGGAAAAAACAGGGAAAGAATAAAAAGCCCATTGCATACACAGCAGTGCTGTCAGTGAGCATCACATGGGTCAACAAGGACCCTTCTGGCAACATCCCGCTCCTCAGATGCGTGTCCTTCTCCTTTCCTGCTCCGCATGGATTCCAGAGTTGGACTCGTCAGCAGTCACTCCTTGTGGTGCCTAAAAAAACCAAGCGACACAAAACCACCATTGAACGTACAAGGAATCTCCAGCCCCAGATGCCTCCTCTTTATTACCTGGCTCACCACAAACACTCATCCCAATTCAAAGGCAGCCCCCACAGTGCCTGCAAAAACAAAGAAAAAACACTTCACTGAGCTGCCACATGATACTTTGCTATTAGACACCAACCCAACCCA
>NW_015091651.1:492028-495717 GCF_001431845.1 Calidris pugnax | reverse complement strand
CCCACCAATAGGCGTCTATGGCCTTTCAGGACATCGGAAGTTGCCCCTCACTGCCCCCGGAATATCCTATGTCACTTATCAATTCAAAGCTGCAAATAGAAAAATCAAAACCCATAAAACACTCACAGAGCCACCAGTCCCATCTTCCTTCTAATGCCACGCACTGACCCACCTACTTACAGTGCTCTGCTCTGTCGCCCTGCACATCTTGTCCCTCTGCATCTGAAACAGCACTGAACAAGTCACATGGATACAGAACAAAAGCTTCACGATTCCAAAGGTCTTGTTCCCATTTACAAATATCATCTAGAGCTCAACTACAGCCAGCCATTCAAGAAGCCTCCACAAATCAGAGCCCTGCACAAAGCAGCCATAATATCTTGGAGATGCAATCTGCTTCCATATTGCCGAACAGCCCCTCCTGCATAGCTCTGATCTTCCCCATTAATCATTACTGAAACAGCGGTCCCCACTACCCCCCGATGGCTACTCTATTTGAGATGAATGTACTGCCTTTGCCTCAACAGTCTGGGCAGCTCCACGTACTAACCACAGACTCTTACCGCTGTTCCACCTCCCGCTGACTCCACGCTCCCAGGCAGGGCACCTCCAAGCCAGACACACACAAACACAGCACGACACTATACACAACATAACAAATAACACAGCTCAACAGTGAGAGAAAATCTCTGCAAGAAGAATGACACCTGCTTAGAAGATGCCACCTGGCAAGAAGACCTACAGGACCATGAAGATGTCATGAGGATGTTCTAGGGAAACCCCAGGAGGCGAGTACGATGCAATGGCCCAGGACAAGAATCGACTCTCAAATCTGAGGTCATCTATGTGCAGGAAGCTGGGCTTCAAGACTTGAGAACATAAGGATGTGGGAAAGAAGGTCCGCTCTCTAGAAATGGATGGCTGGAGAGCAGAGCTGCTCAGGCGGTCAGGAACAATGCTGCAAAGGAGGACCATCCAGAAGCTTGGTGACTCAAGACCCATCCATGCCTTAAGCTTTTAAGGCAAGAAAAGCAGCACCTGATTGCAGTTACACTAATGAGAACGGCCATTTGAGACTCTACTGATGGCACCTGAGGGGCATACTGTGGTCCTTAAGCATAAAGAGGACACTGAGACCTGAGAAAAGTCTAAGACACAGAGCAGACAAAAAACATGACACAGGCTGGAACCACCCTGCCTGGCGCATGATGGCATTGTGCTGAAGAGTAACCTGCTTCCTTTACTGGCCTAAAAGGGGCTGTTCCTGAACAGCCCTCTCCCCTTCTTTAACTTAAAAAGCCTCTCCTGAAACTGTCAACCTTGGTTCCTCTTCAGTGCCCGTCCCTCAACCTAGCTTTCAGAGAGCTGGTGGTCTGAATTCATCCTGGATAAAAAACACAACAGCTGACTCATTTTCCACCACTCACTCGTTCCTCTTAGTGTGCAAAAAAAAAAAGCCACAGCTCCAACAGTGAGCATCATGACCGTAAATGCCAACCTCTTCCATGACTCCCTCATCCACGGAAGCTCCGGGCCAATGCACTCACCTGTTCCACACCAATCCAAGAATTGGAGGCTGCAGCATTAATTATGGCACTTAAACCATAAACATAAAGTTACAGTTGCACTTTTGAACAAACACTGATGTTGTGCACCTCTTCAATACTTCCTGACTTATCTCAAAGGAAATAAACTAGACCTCATTGACACCTAAACTGAAATACAAAGCCAATATGATGAAGAGTGATGAACCTGCCTCCCTTTCCTAGCCATCCCCCAGTCCCAAAGCTTTAGAAAGCCCTTCTCTTCCCCTAAGCTTTCAAGGAAATAAGCCCACTTCTTCCTGATAGTTCCAGTCCTTAATTTCCAGCTCTGAACTCCCTGCGCTGGCTGCTCCTTCGCAGCTACTCTTCTGAGCTGTGTCTTGTGCTCTGTGAGCACCTCCTATCTTCTGCTGTTCCATGGACTCTGGTACAGACCCACAAAATAAGTGATACCGTCATGTGATCTACAGGGGGCTGCTACAACCCACAAAGGCTTGAGGGACACCAGGGTACTCCAGGGGCAACTGTGAAAGATGATGAGCTATTTCATACCCCTAAAGACACTATCCCTTATATCCCTGCTACTTTCTTCAGAAATACTAAAACTGCACAGACAGATGCATAAAAGATGCTCACACTTATCCCTACTAGATTATCTCATCATTTGTTTTTTTATAAGAAAAGTGTCATTAAGTAATTTACACAGTACACAACAAAACTGGGGAAAAAATAAAATCCCACCCTCAATCAAGTCAGGAATTCCAAGAAGATACACTGCACCTGGAAAAAATACAAGCATACTAATTAACCCTGAACACTCATTACCAAAATATTGACCTTCAATGGAAAAAAAAAAAAAAACACAACAGAACTGCAGAAAAATCTACTTTCTGCTATACATACCACTAAACCTTACCTGGTCCATAAGGTTTTACCTCAGACGTCTCACCTCTGCTCCTCTCAAACACCCCTACCCCCACAGCTGAGTCCCCCCAAAGCTGCAGGTCACTGAAGACTCAGCAGAGCTCTAACCCCAGAGAAGCCCCAGAGCAGCCAGGGTCTGTGGCTTATATACCCCGGGCCCTGCCCACCGCCCTCCCTACAATCACCTGGGGCAGGGCAGGGCCAACTCCCCAGAAGGAATAAAGGCGGCCGGAGGAGCTGCAGCTACTGCTCTTTTGCTGTCCCTTTACAGGCTGTGGAGCTTGAAACAGAGGAGCTAATCCTTACTGGAGATAACAGTATCTGCTCTGTGACTGCAGCTACATCTGTTCTGTCAGCAACACAACTGGGTAGGTAATGAAATGTATCCCCCAGTCCCAAAGCTTTAGAAAGCCCTTCTCTTCCCCTAAGCTTTCAAGGAAATAAGCCCACTTCTTCCTGATAGTTCCAGTCCTTAATTTCCAGCTCTGAACTCCCTGCGCTGGCTGCTCCTTCGCAGCTACTCTTCTGAGCTGTGTCTTGTGCTCTGTGAGCACCTCCTATCTTCTGCTGTTCCATGGACTCTGGTACAGACCCACAAAATAAGTGATACCGTCATGTGATCTACAGGGGGCTGCTACAACCCACAAAGGCTTGAGGGACACCAGGGTACTCCAGGGGCAACTGTGAAAGATGATGAGCTATTTCATACCCCTAAAGACACTATCCCTTATATCCCTGCTACTTTCTTCAGAAACACTAAAACTGCACACACAGATGCATAAAAGATGCTCACACTTATCCCTACTAGATTATCTCATCATTTGTTTTTTTATAAGAAAAATGTCATTAAGTAATTTACACAGGACACAACAAAACTGGGGAAAAAATACAATCCCACCCTCAATCAAGTCAGGAATTCCAAGAAAATACACTGCACCTGGAAAAAATGAAAGCATACTAATTAACCCTGAACACTCATTAGCAAAATATTGACCTTCAATGAAAAAAAAAAACAAAAAAAAAACAACAGAAGTGCAGAAAAATCTCCTTTCTGCTGTACATACCACTAAACCTTACCTGGTCCATAAGGTTTTACCTCAGACTTCTCACCTCTGCTCCTCTCAAACACCCTTACCCTCACAGCTGAATCCTCCCCAAAGCTGCAGATCACTGAAGGCTCAGCAGAGCTATAACCCCAGAGAAGCCCCAGAGCAGAATGAG
>NW_015091651.1:487480-491948 GCF_001431845.1 Calidris pugnax | reverse complement strand
GGGCAGGGCAGCTCCACGCCAAACACACCAATGTGCAGCCCAAAACCACACAAGACAATAGACAATGTGACTCAAAGATCAGAAAACATTCTGCACAAGAAGAATTGCCTCCAGACCAGAGGAGCCCTTGGTCCAGAAGACCTGCAGGGCTGCAGCCCTGACATCAGGAGGCTCTATGACCATGCTGTAAGAGAATCAAATGTAATTCCCACTACACAAAGTTCCTGTAAAAATGGAGAGAATATACGCACAGGAAGCCTGGCTTCAAGTCCTGGGAATGTAAAGATGCAGGGAAGAAATCCCAGTCCTTGAAAACAGATGGCTAAAGAATAGAGCTGCTCACGCAGCTGGGAACGATGCTGCAAGAAAAGGACCATCCAGACACAACCAAGATGCAAGCCCGATCCACACTTTAAGATTGTTATGCAAGAAAATAAGTGCCCATTAGGCACGATGCCGATGAGGTCAGGTGTTCCAGACCCGAGCAGTGGTGCCCGAGCCACATGCTGTGCCCCTTGAGCGCAAAGAGCAGTGAGGTCATCGAGACCTGAGGAAAATCTAGGAGACAGACGACACAAGCCACACAACAGACACCGGCCAGAACTGCCCTGCCTGGCACATGCCACCTTCATGCTGAAGAGGAACCCACCCCTTTTACTGAGCCAGAGGGGACTGCTCCTAGATAGCCCCGATGATGACGAACGACGACAAAGACGAACGACGACGACGAGGAACCACAACGACGGCGAACGACGACGACCAACAATGACGACGACGAACGACGACGACGACGAATGACGATGACGAACGACGACGTTGACAAACGACGACGAACGACGACGTCGACGACGAGCAACGACGACGAACGACGACGTCGACGACGAGCGATGACGTCGACGAACGACGACGGCGATGAACGACGATGACGACGACGAACGTCGACGACGACGAACGCCGACGATGAACGCCGACGACGACTACGAACGCCGACGAAGCATGATGATGACGAATGACGAATGACAACGACGACTTACGACGAACAATGACGACGACGAATGACGACGACGACGAACGATGAAGACGACGACGAATGACGACGAGGACGACGAACGACGATGACGAGCGACAACGACGAACGACGACGTCGACAAACGGCGACGACGAGCGACGGACGACGAATGACAACGACGAGTGACGACGACGACAAACGATGATGACAACGACAAACGACGATGTCGACGAACGACAACGAACGACGATGAACGACGACGACTAACGACGACGACAACGAACGACGATGATGATGACGGACGACGACGAGCGACGACGAACGACGATGATGACGAATGACGACAACGACGAACTACCGCGATGACGAACGACGACGACGATGAACGATGACGACGATGACGACGAACGACTGCGACGAACGACGATGATGATGACAAACGACGACGACAAACGACGACGACGACGAATGACGACGAGGACGACGAACGACGACATCGACGGACGATGACGACGGACGACGACGAACGACGACGACGACGAACTACGACGACGAGGGACGATGACGAATGACGACAACGACGACGAACGTCGACGGCGACGAACGCCGATGAAGGACGAACGACGACGACGACGAACTACGACGACGAGGGACGATGACGAATGACGACAACGACGACGAACGTCGACGGCGACGAACGCCGATGAAGCACGACGACGACGACGTACGATGAACGACGACGACGAACAACGACGAACGACGACGTCGACAAACGACGATGACGAGCGACGACGACGAACGATGACGACGACGACAAACGACGACGTCGACGAACGACGACGACGAACAACGATGACGACTAATGACGATGACGACGGACGACGACGAGCGACGACGACGACGATGGAAAACGACGACGAACGACAACAACAACGAACGACGTCAACGAGCGATGACGACGAATGACGACTACGAATGCCAACGAAGCACGACGATGACGAACGCCACCGCTGACGACGACGATCGACGACGACGAACGACAACAATGACGACGTACGATGATGATGATGAACGACGAAGATGACGATGACAAACGACGATGAAGAACGACGACGATGAGCGACGACGACGACGAAGAATGACGACGACGACGAACGTCAACGCCGACGAACGCCGACGACGAACGCCGATGACGAACGAAGATGACGAACAACGACGATGACTACGAATGACGATGAAGCACGACGATGACGAACGCCGCCGCTGCCGACGAACGACGACGTCGACGAACGACGACGTCGACAAGCGATGACGAGTGACGACGACTATTGACGATGACGAACGACAACGACGATGACGTACGATGACAACGACGATGACGTACGATGACGTCGACGAACGACGACGACGACGAACGCCGACGACTACGACGAACGACAACGAGGAGAGACGACGAACGACGACGAACGACGACGATGACGAATGACGACGACGAACAACGAGCAACGACGACGACGACAACGAGCGACGGACGATGGACGACGAATGACGACAACGAGCGACGACGAATGACAACGACGATGACGAACGACGAAGACGATGAACGACGACGATGACGAATGACGACAACGAGCGACGGACGACAGATGACGAATGACGACGACGAGCGACGATGGACGACAAATGACGATGTCGACGAATGCCGCTGACGACGACGAACGCCGACGACAAACAACGACGACGACTACGAACACCGACGAAGCACGACAATGACAAATGACAATGACTACGACGAACGATGACGACGACGGACTACGAACGACGACATCGATGAACGACGACGACGAACGATGACGACGACGAACAATGACGAAGCACGACGATGACGAATGACAACTACGACGACAAACGACGAAGACGACGAACAACGATGACAAACGACGACGAGCGACGACGACGACGAACAATGACGAGTGACGACGAACGACGACGATGAATGACGAAGACGACGAACGACGATGACGAACAACGAGCAACGATGACGACGACGACAACTAGCGACGGACGACGAGCGACGACGACGGTGACGACGACGGACGACGAATGACGACGACGGTGACGACGACGGACGACGAATGACGACGACGAGCGACGACGATGACGACGAATGACGACGACGAGCGACAACGATGACGACGACGACGAATGACAACGACGATG
This sequence comes from Calidris pugnax, assembly GCF_001431845.1. Classification (NCBI taxonomy): domain Eukaryota; kingdom Metazoa; phylum Chordata; class Aves; order Charadriiformes; family Scolopacidae; genus Calidris; species Calidris pugnax. The sequence continues at coordinate 488,719 of NW_015091651.1, read as the reverse complement.
ACAAACGACAAAGACGACGAGCGACGACAACGAGCGACGACGACGACGTACGACAACGACGACGAACAACGACGTCGACGAACGACGACGAACGACGACAACGAGCGACGGACAACGGACGACGGGAAAGAGCGACGGACGACGAGCGACGACGACGAACGACGACAACGAGCGACGACGACGACGTACGACAACGACGACGAACAACGACGTCGACGAACGACGACGAACGACGACAACGAGCGACGGACAACGGACGACGGGAACGAGCGACGGACGACGAGCGACGACGACGACGAACGATGACGTACGACAACGACGACGAACAACGACGTCGACGAACGACGATGACGACGACGATGGATGACGAACGACGATGACGACGACGATGGATGACGAACGACGACGTCGACGAGCGCCGCTGCCGCCGCCAAACGTCGACGACGACGAATGCCGACGACAAACGCCGACGACGACGAATGCCGACGACAAACGCTGACGACAAACGACGACAACGACTACAAACGCCGACGAAGCACGACAACGACGAATGACGACGACGAGCGGCGACGAACGACGACGAGCGACGACGACGATGATGGACGACGAACGACAACATCAACGAACGCCGATGACGAACGCCGACGACAAACGCCGACGACGACTACGAACGCCGACGAAGCACGACGATGACGAATGGCGACGACGATGAACGACGACGACGAACGACGATGACGAATGACGATGATGAACGACAATGACGACGACGATGAACGACGACGACGAACGACGATGACGAATGACGATGATGAACGACAATGACGACGACGATGAACGACGACAATGAACGACGACGTCGATGAGCAACGACGACGAACGTCGACGACGAATGACGATGACGACGAACGTTGACGACAATGACGAACGACGACGACGAAGAACGACGACGACGATGACAAATGATGATGACGACAACAATGAACGATGATGACGAACGACGATGACCAAAAAAAAGAAAGAAAGAAAGAATCTGCCGAAGAAGAAAGAAAGAAAGAATGAAAGAATCAGCCGAAGAAGAAAGAAAAAAAGAACAAAAAAAAAAGAAAGAAAGAAAGAATCAGCCGAAGAAGAAAGAAAGAAAGAAAGAAAAAAGAAAGAAACAGCCAAAAAAGAGAGAAAGAGAGAGAGAGAGAGAAAGAGAGAGAGAGAGAGAAAGAGAGAAAGAAAGAAAGAGAGAAA
>NW_015091651.1:414628-487098 GCF_001431845.1 Calidris pugnax | reverse complement strand
AGAAAGAGAGAAAGAGGGAAAGAAAGAGAGAAAGAGGGAAAGAAAGAGAGAAAGAGGGAAAGAAAGAGAGAAAGAGAGAGAGAGAGAGAGAAAGGGAGGAAGGGAGGGAGGAAGGAAGGAGTTGGTTATCTCTCTTATTAATTCTTTCCCACCCAGGCAATGCATCAGGTAAGAGCCATTGGTGAGTTTCCATGGCTAATAGAGAGGATGGCAATGGGTGTTCCAATCGGTTTAAATCATTGGTGGTTGTGCTCAGTTTATTGGCAAGTCCTTCAGTGTCTCTACTATTTAAGCCTCCTCGTCCTGTCCCTTCGCCACCGGTCGCATCCCTCTTCGTTCATCTTGGAGACGTGTTTGCCCACGTAACCCTGCTAACCATCCTGCACGGGATGTGCTCAAGAATGACGAGCAGGCTGGTTTGATGGCAGAGATGTTCATTTGCATCAGTAATTCTACTCATTTAAGAGACCACAATGGACTGAATAATGCTTGTTGTTGGCCTGTATTTTTGATCACGTGGTCCAGTTTTGGAAATTTTGGGGGATAGAATTTCCTCGTTCTTTACAATTGGGGTGGGTGTTGTCATGTGAGGCTTGGTAATGTCAGTTTTGAATTTAAATGATAGTCCCACGCTATGGTGAGCCCAGAGACAGACTACAAAACCAGGTTGTACTAAGGCAAAACTGTACCAAGAGTCCGGTTTTTCAGAGGCGCAATGTTTCGTACCTTTGATTAGTGTGTTTGATATTGTGTTGTACACTGAGATCTGAGATGCTTTCTCACGGGAGCTCTGGAGTTTGGGGATGAGGCAGATGACACGAGAAATGACGATCTCCCCAGTGAGGCACCCTGGACGGGTCACCCACTCCTGCGCCTCAGGACTTCAACAACAAAGAAAAAAAGAAGGGTAACTCTAATTGGTGACTCTCTTTTGCAGGGAACTGAGGGCCCCATTTGCAGACCAGATCCTTCCTGCAGAGAGGTCTGCTGTCTCCCTGGGGCCAGGATTAAGGATATAAAGAAAAATCTCCCTACCCTGGTCTGGCCCTCGGATTACTACCTGTTACTGGTATTTCAAGTAGGCAGTGATCAGGTAGCTAACAGTAGTCCAAGGGCCCTGAAGGAATACTTTAGGGCCCTTGGACAGCTGGTTAAGGGATCAGGAGCACAAATTGTGTTCTCCTCCATCCCTCTGCTTGCAGGAATTGATGAGGGGATAAACAGGAAGAGTCAGCAGATTAACTCCTGGCTCCAAGACTGGTGTCACCATCACAAATTTGGTTTCTTTTGTCATAGGATGATCTATAGGACATCAGACCTGGTGGCAACTGGTAGGCCAAGCCTTACCCAAAAGGCAAGAGGAATACTGGGTCAAGAATTAGCAGGGCTCATTAAAAGGGCTTTAAACTAGGATTGAAGGGGGATGGGGATGAAAGCAGGATTACTAAAGAAGAGCTTGAGAGCAGACTACCAGTGCTCATGGACAAAAGTACCAGCAAGGTCTTGTCGTCTGTTGCTCAGTAGAGCAACTAAAGGGCTTTAAACTAGGATTGAAGGGGGATGGGGATGAAAGCAGGATAACTAAAGAAGAGCCTGGGAGCAGATTACCAGTGCTCATGGACAAAAGTACCAGCAAGGTCTTGTCGTCTGTTGCCTCAGTAGAGGTGGAGGATCGCAACCTATGTGGTGAAGGCATGAGGGATAGTGATAGGCTGTCAACCACAGAAGGGCCTAAGCATGGACAGGGAGGTGTTGGGCCTCGCCCCCCCCTAAAAGTGACAGGAAAACTAGCCCAGCTAAAGTGCACTTACACGAATGCACGTAGTATGGGCAATAAACAGGAGGAGCTGGAAGCCATTGTGTGGCATGAAAGCTATGATGTAGTTGCCATCACGGAAACGTGGTGGGATGAATCAAATGACTGGAGTGCTGCAATGGATGGCTACAAGCTCTTCAGAAGGGACAGGCAAGGAAGGAGAGGAGGAGGAGTGGCCCTGTATGTTAGGGAGGAATACGAATGTGTGGAGGTAAATGAGGGTAATAGTAGAGTTGAGTGCCTATGGGTACGAATCAAGGGGAGGACCAGCAAGGCCGATATTATGGTGGGAGTCTATTACAGACCACCCAACCAGGATGCAGAGGTAGATGAAATGTTCTATAAACAGCTAGCAGAGGTCTCGAGATCACTTGTACTTGTCCTGGTGGGTGACTTCAACCTACCAGATATCAGCTGGGCACTCCATACAGCTGAGAGGGAACAGTCTAGGAGGTTTCTGGAGTCTGTCGGGGATAACTTCTTGACACAGCTGGTGAGTGAGCCAACTAGGGGAGTAGCACTGCTAGATCTGCTGTTTGTAAACAGAGAGGAACTTGTGGGGGATGTAACGGTTGGAGGCCGTCTGGGGTGCAGTTATCATGAAATGATAGAGTTTATGATTCTCAGGGAAGCGAGAAAGGGAGCCAGCAGGACTGCCGTCATGGACTTCCGGAGGGCAGACTTTGGTCTTTTCAAGTGTCTGCTTGACAATGTCCCTTGGGAGGCAGCCTTGAAGGGCAAAGGAGTCCAGGAAGGCTGGACATTTTTTAAGGAGGAAGTCTTAAAAGCGCAGGCCATCCCTGAACACGGGAAAGCAAGCTGTCGAGGGAAAAGACCGGCCTGGCTGAACAAAGAAATAAGGTCACAGCTCAGGGAAAAAAGGAAAGTTTATGTCCTTTGGAAAAAAGGACAGGCTACTCAGGAAGATTGCAAAGATGTAGTAAAATTATGCAGAGAAAAGATTAGAAAGGCCAAAGCTCAGCTAGAACTAAACCTGGCCCTGGATGTTAAAAACAATAGAAAGAATTTCTATAAATATATTAATAGCAAGAGGAGGACTCGGGAGAACCTCCACTCTCTCCTCGATATGGAAGGTAACATAGTGACAAAGGATGAGGAGAAGGCTGAGGTACTAAATGCCTTCTTTGCCTCAGTCTTTAGCAGTGGACTAGGGTGTCCCCCAAGTGCCCAGACCCCTGAACTAGCAGTTAGGGGCGGGGAGCAGGATGAAGCCCCCAAAATTCTAAGGGAGATGGTGAGGGACTTGCTCCAAAACCTTGACATAAACAAGTCTATGGGCCCAGATGGGATTCACCCAAGGGTTCTGAGAGAACTGTCAGAAGTGCTTGCAGAGCCACTCTCCATCATCTACCAACAGTCGTGGCAAACTGGGGAGGTCCCAGCCGACTGGCGCCTAGCAAATGTGACTCCCATCCACAAGAAAGGTCGGAAGGATGATCCAGGGAACTACAGGCCTGTCAGTCTGACCTCGGTGCCTGGGAAGGTCATGGAACAGATCATCCTGAGTGTCATCATGCAACGCATGAAGGACACCCAGGTGATGAGGCCCAGCCAGCACGGGTTCACTTCACTCCATTTACCACCACTCTCTGGGCCCGGCCCTTTGTCATAGAAGGGCCTGGCCCTTTGTCATAGAAGGAGATCAGGTTCGTCAAGCAGGACCTGCTTGACGAACCTGATTTCCTTCTATGACAAAGTGACTCACTTGGTGGATGAAGGAAAGGCCGTGGATGTTGTTTACCTAGACTTTAGCAAGGCCTTTGATACAGTATCCCACAGTATTCTTGTGGAGAAACTTGGTGCTCATGGCTTAGATGGGTATACTCTCCTCTGGGTTAAAAACTGGCTAGAGGGCCGGGCCCAGAGAGTGGTGGTAAATGGAGCAAAGTCCAGTTGGCGACCGGTCACGAGTGGTGTCCCACAGGGCTCAGTACTGGGGCCGGTTCTCTTCAACATCCTATAAAACATAACTGAGAGGATGGAAATAAGAAAATGAAACCTCCTGTTACAACAGGAGAAGAACAAATCATTAAAATGAATTATACCCGAACACTGGTTATTTTTTTCAGGGCAAGTAATGCAACCTTATTACTGTGGTCATTGCATAAAGCAGACCTGTTCTGGACCCTTGAAGCGTGATCTTTCCTACATCCAATTCACAGTATTGTTATTATTCACTGAGGTTCATTATAACCACATGCCACACGTAAACCCTCAAATGATCCATCTCGTCAGACCTCTGTTTCAGGGGATTCAAGATGTCCTAGTAGACTATTCCTCTAAGCGTTCAACCAGCTACGGAGGGGTAAACAGAACTTCTCATCTGACCTTAAGAAATAATATTTGGTTTGGAGACAAAGGTTACGATCAATACATTTTCATGTTTCAAATGTTCACAATGCAAAAGATCCAGTTTTCTGAAAACTGAAAAGATCCAATTTTCTTTCTAAAAAAATCCAAGACCTGCGCTCTGTTTATTCTGGCATTTTTATCAATGCAAAATAAGCAGTATTTCTGCTGAAATCAAATGGGTTCTTTCTGTATAAAACAGAAGGAAGCCAGAAGGTGAGGTTCATTATCACAAGTACACAGAATTGAAAAGTGACAAAAAGCTACAGGTGTTAAATCTAGTGAATAAGAAAGAGAGGAATCTGCTTCTTTCCTTCTTGTTCTACATTTCTGGTAATGAACAGTGCTTTCTTTGCAAATCCACCATGCTTCAATCCGGATTAAAGATGTTCCCATCTTTATGATGATGACAAAGTATTTACACAAGCTCATGGGGCACATGAGTTTACTAAAAAAAACTATAAAATCCAACATGATCCCAAAGGTGTCACTCCCTAGGGACCCCCACAGAATCCCCAGACCCCTATGGACACCCCCATAGCTCTACGCACTACTATGGAACCCCCAGACCCCTGTGGACCCCTGTAAACCTCCCCACCCCCCCAAAGACCCTTGTGGAGCCCTACAGAGGCCCCCTCCCAGACCCCTGTGGAGCCCCGGGGATCCCCCAGACCCCTATGGACACCCCCCCTGCCCCAAGGCCTCTAGGGCTGTCCACTAATTACAGAGGGAGATAATTGACCCCAAGTCCCATTTTCCAGGGGAACAATATCTCCAGGTGCCCCCTCCAGCCAGGGTTTGGGCTGGGTCTCCAGCCATCCCCCCCCAGGTCCAGGTGCCACTCATCACCACTGATGGGGTGATGGCCACCATGGCCCCAGCAGGAGCTGGGGAGAGGGGGGAAGAGGAGGGAAAACCAGGAAGATCCCCCGGAGGGGGAAGAGGGAAATTCCAACCAGTGGGGAGCGGGGCAGGGAGAGGGACAGAAAGGGAATGGAGAAGGGGGCAGGGAGAAGGGGGGGTCGGGACCAGGAGGAGCCCAGCAGGGACTCATGGGAGCTCCTGGTGTAGGTGGGAGACCTTTGCTGCCCAGAGGCTTCTCTCTCTGCCCCTTCCCAGCCCCCCCCCCGCAGCTTCTTTCAACCCTTGGCCCAGCCCATCATCACCTCATGGCTCCCACCTGAGCTGCTCCAGCCCCAGCTGGAGCTCCTTGGCAAGAGGGGCCATGGCTACAGCCCCACAGCACAGTCCCCCCTCTGCCCTAACATACAGGACAGAGGGACCTGGAGGTGTGGGGCACGGAGCCAGAAAATGAGTCATTGCCCGGACCATGGGCAGGGACATAATAATTCTGGGGCCATCACTGGAAATGCTTTGGGCTACAGAAAATTCCTGACCCCAAGGAGGAACATGGCTGTTATCCCTTTCCCACATGTTAGGGGATGGTGCACTGCTAGCCCTAAAGGCTGAACATATTTAGGTTTAAACCCTAAGTGTCTGGGTAACAGAACAGATCCTGGAGCACACCTACTCTCAGAGGTAAGAAACTCCTAAGGTGTTCTGGAACACGCTTCAAAAAGACCTCTGAGACAATGCTCTCTAGCTGGGTCCCAGTGGCTCATTGCATTTATCAATAAAGGATTGTGGAGGTAGTCTGACTTCTCTATTTTAGGGCACTTTCCTTTATTTGTCAGCATTAAGTTCGATTTGTGGAGGATGTGACTTGTTTTATGGCAGTCTTAGGTGTTGCTCACTGAGCTTTTCCAGGTCCAGCTCTGTAGTGGCTAATTCCCTGTGTGTTTGGAGGATCTAGGTGTCCCCCTCAGGGTTACAGATACTACTTTGCAATCAAATTAGATTATCTTTCCTGGATTTAATGGTCTATGATATAGATGTTAATGAGCTTGTTGTGTTGGACACTATTGATTGTCAGTAGATCTTTATGCAGCATCCTAATACAGACTCCTAAAGCAGCTCAAATAAATCACATCCTAGAAAGGTCTATTCTTCCTTGCAGGGAAAAAGGGAAACCTAGACCAACTAGCTCGAACATGTCTGAAGTTGATGAAATTGTTAATATTCCAAGTGTGTAAATGAATCTAGCCTATAGGTGTTGCAGTGAGTGTCATGGAAAAGCAAATAAAGAAATGAATTATTTTGTTGGCTTAGCAGAGTTTTTGAACTGTGTGATATGACAGCTTGTAAGACCACACGTAGGTGATAGAGGTGCAAAAAAGGATCATCAAGAGTTTCTCATTCATCCATCAAGCTCACTGAAGAAACGTGTGGTTCTTCATGCAAAAATAGTGTGTGAATAATTAAAAAGCCTGTCATAACTCATCAGTTGGGTAAAAAGCTTTGATATGGCTTTTTATAATTTTGAATTCTTGAGTTTGGAAAACTAACAATGTTGTGGTTTTTTTTCTAATAAAAAAAATTTCAAAACTATCTCTGGAATTAGCCTAGTGAGTCCATATTAGGTATCTGAGCAAGTATTTTTAATTTGAAATGCATCATTTTCACTAACTTAAGTAGGACTCCCGTGTTCCAATTTAACAGGAATATTCTGAATTCTAACCCTGCTCTCCGCAGTGCTTGCAGCCTTCCCACCTTGTGGTCGTCTGTGGTTTTAAAGAACATACCTTGTATCCTGTCATTCAAACCATTAATGAATCTATCAAATAATTCTGCTCTGGGGTGAGATATAATTTCCCAGCTTAACATTGAATTGCAAATAAGTATTGTGATTTTCTGGCAGATTTTGCATTCATTTTATAGCACTCTCGCTTCACTTTATTCATGAGAATAATCATGTGAGATAGTATCTAAAACCTTTTAAAGTATAGGCTGTATGCCATCTTCAACTCCTGTTTTTAACAATGCCTCTCACTCTATTGTAAGAGAAAATTTGATATGACATAACTTGGCTTTGGAAATGTATACTGTCTATTATTCTTTTCCTTTTTAACTTCTAAGTCTTGTTTCAGTATTGTTCTTGTACTGAAGTCAGGCTCACTAAAAATAGTTCCCAGGTTCTTCCTTTTCCTTTTGTATTTCCTTCAGTCTGTCTTTTACAATCTTGCCTGTCTTTCCTGAGCTCTCTGTGACATCTGCCAGCATACTCAGGCCTACACGTGATGTTAAAAAAAAAAAATCTCACTGAAGTAGTCTGTAACCTCTTCTCTGTCTGCTCTAATCTGAGTTCTTACCCTTCTGTTGCTGATATAAATTATCTTAATTACTTAGTTTCTGCAGTTCTTTCTAGCAAAGACTCAGAACTTGATTTCTTCTGTTGATGCTCCCCCCCATCTCGCTGAACAGAGTCAGCTCTTCCTGCAGTTTTTGTCTCCCAATCAGTAATATTGTAGAATGCTTTCATGCTGTTCTAGTTTCTAGTTGCATTACCTTTATTGCTTGGCCATACTTGCAGTTGGTTGGGTTTTTTTCTCCCCTTTTTTTATGTTGTCTTATGTAATCTGACCTACTTGTCATGTCCTCTGTGGTTTCTGGTTGTGATTTAAGACCGGTGGGGAAATTTGTGGTTGTCAGATTGATTCTCTTCACCTTTTGTCCTTCCTCTAGTTTGAGATAAGCACACAAGAACGCACTAATGTCATTTAAGAGACTGTTAATCTTCCCTCTGCCTGTTTTCCATGGATTCACTTGCCTTGGGATCTTACTGCTGTTTCTCTGAGACTGCAAATATTTAATTTCTAGAAATACACTGTACAGAATCACAGAATCTTCATGGTTGGAAGGGACCTTTGAGATCATCGAGTTCAACCACACACACACACAAAACAAACAAACAAACAAAAAAACCCAACCCAACAATCTCAGGCACCAGAGCATGCCCTGAAGTGCCACGTCTACACGTTTCTTAAATACCTTCAGGGATGGTGACTCCACCACCTCCCTGGGCAGGCCGTTCCAGTGTCTGACCACCCTCTCAGAAAAGTCATTCTTCCTCATATCCAATCTAAACCTCCCCTGTCCCAACTTCAGACCATTTCCTCTGGTCCTGTCATTATTCCCTTGGGAGAAGAGGCCAATCCCCACCTCTCTACAACCTCCTTTCAGGTAGTTGTAGAGGGCAGTGAGGTTCCCCCCTCAGCCTCCTCTTCTCCAAACTAAACATGCCCAGTTCCTTCATCCTCTCCTCGTGTGACTTGTTCTCCAGACCCCTCACCAGCTTGGTGGCTCTCCTCTGGACACACTCCAGCACCTCAATGTCCTTCTTGTAGTGAGGGCCCGGAACTGAACACAGCACTTGAGGTGAGGCCTCACCAGTGCCCAGTACAGAGGCACCATCACTGCCCTACTCCTGCTGCCCACGCTGTTCCTGACACAGGCCAGGATGCTGTTCGCCTTCTTGGCCACCTGATATTTTATTGTTCTCCTTCTTTCCATTGGTTCAGGCATGTTTCCAAATATCACCCCGAAGCTCTATGATGGGTCTAGTGTAGCCTTAAGAGGGACAAATACTACAATCTTGTGGCGAGGGAAATGCAACCGATTTTGTATGCCTGGGGAACCGACCAAAACAAAACAAAAAAAAAAATCCAGGTAATTTCATGGCACAATGCTTAAAGACAACATACAACTGTCTGTCTAGTAAATACAACATCTAGTAGCCAGCTTCCCAGACTTCACGTAAAGGTGTAAAATCTTTCCGTACTCTAGAGGTCTAGTAATCATTATATATGAAATAATGTGCATTGGATTCTCTTCTTTAGATATGTTTGCGTTTTAAATATTTACTTAGAGTATTTCCTGTGTTACTGTTTCTCTATATGAAAATACTTGTGTGTGCTACACCTGCTCTATTTTCCCATATCCTTATTTGTATATTCATTATCCTGCAGCCAAGTATTCAAATGACGGCATCTTTAAATATATTCCTTAGGCATTTACACCGTGTTATTATATTGAAAGTCACTCTGTAGAGCATCTATATCGACACATATAGAACGATTTCCTTATATCTTTTATTGGGACCTTTCTAAAAGTAATACACAGTCTTTTCAGTGGCAATTCTTCCTTCTCCAGGTATCTTTCTCAGTTTGTTTTCTATATGATCTGCAAGTACAAACAAAAAGAAAATATTTGAAAAGAAGGAAAATAGGCAGCAAAATAAGTATTTCTACTGAACGTGTTTTTCCCTTGCATTTTAAAGCCATTGAAGCAAGTCGACATAATCATCTCCGGTTATTTTTAGATTAAAATAGACTATTTAATAATGACCAGTACAAGCATTGCCTGGTAAGTTCACAAACGTATAAAAGTTCTGTCTAATAAATTCCGAATATAGACAGACTAGGACATACAGAACCGTCAAATCTAGCTTTTAAAATGCATATTACCAGAGCTAGACAGAATGAACACCAACTTGTTGGTTATTTCGATGCTTCTGTAGCTGCCAGGCTCAGAGCTGTCAGCCCTGGGGTTTTCTTTGCAAACTATACCTTCTTTTTTACCATCCTGAATTGGACAAATTAACTTCTCAGAAAGCTGCTTTCTGTCCTGCTGTTCTTAAATGCTTTCAAAATGCTTTGGAGAATACCAAAAGTACTCCAGCTGCCTTTTGCTAAGGAAAATCTACAGGAAAACAACCCATCATGATTCACTTCCTTGACCTTTTAATTTTGGCTTTTTTCAGTATTCAGATCACTGCCTCCCAAGGATAAACACTGACATTGGTTTGAATTCCCAAGGTCTAGAATCCTGAATAAGGAAATTACAAGTTTTTTTGGAAGTGTTTCATGCTTCACTTTCCTGCCTTGCTTCATAACTTTTTCTGTTAAACACTTTAGGTCCTTAAAGATGTAAAGTCATATGTCTTATTCATTAAAAAGTACTTTTTTTTTTTTTTTTTTACACGTGATGACACAAAGCCTCTGACCTTTAGAAATAGCAAAACTAACATTTTTATAGCAGAAAAGTGTAGTCTTATTTTATTCAAAAAAATAAAGCACTTAGTATTGGGGAGTTCAGTGTGTAATTACTACCATAAAAGGCAGCATTATCTTTAAGTTGGGATTTACATCAAAATCAAACAAAATGGAAAATATTACCCATACATTTTTGTAATTCTGCAAGTGAATTCTATTAATTTATCCAGAAATAAATACACACTACTTTTAAAAAAATCAGTTAGGCCTGTTCAATGATGATCATTGACTATTCTGTTGGGAATATGCACATTTTTGTGGCAACGGTGATTTAGATTTTTTGTTCACCGAAAAAGTTTTTGAAAAGCTCCTTCCCACTAGATATGCACAGCTCTTAAAAAGAAGAAAAAGAAAAGAGAAGTGAAAAAAATAAGCCTTGTCATAGATGAAAGAAGTCATGCCAAATTTTAAGATTCTGGAAGGCATAAAGGACTGTCACATCAAGGACTTGATTCAGTTCACTCATTTCTTCTTTTGCAGCAAGAGGAGGAGGGTGAGCAGCCTTGGCTTTGGTGGATAGGCATTTGGTATAGCACAGAAACATAATCCATCCACTAATTAAGTTGGTGGGAATTCTGCCATTAAGGTGTAACTGTATTAAGTGTACATGGACTTCTGATTACTTGGCTGCAATCTGGAGAAAAAAAAAAGCTTTAAAAAACCCTGTCTATCTGACTACCTTTTACTGTGTGTGCTCTTTAAAAGTCCTTTCATTATAAAGTTTGAAAGATCATTTTATATGTTTGCTTTTTATAGTAATCTTTTCTGCTGAGCAAGAGAATGTCTCTCAATGTTACTGGGATGAAAAGAGGGCTTTTGCTTAACTCATTTTGTAAAAATATGAGCTCCTCTATTCCTTATCCTTCAGTAGTTCACTGTGTTGCTAATCTTCATAAATCATTCTTTGTGTCAGCTGCTGCCGGTTTTCTACCTTATCACAGGAAAAAAAACCATGGCATTTTCCTATTCTGTGGCTTTCCTTAGCACCATGTCATCCATTTGCTGTGTGGGTGAGAGCTAATGAAATGAGCATAACCCAGTGTGAGAATTTATGGAAAGGGGAAAGGGGAAGATGTTTGTCTGTGGTTTTGCTGGTTTACTTTTTTTTTTTTTTTTAAATGAACTCTCTAAGCAATTTGCTTTTACCCATTCATGTTAATTCTTGCACAGATTTAATTCACTCATACTCTCACAGGCGTGTACTCACAAACGCCAAAATACATGTGTACAAGTGTGGCCTGGCCCCAGGCACATGTGTGCAGAGTGGAGGCAAAGGGGTGGAGGATATTAAGTTCACACCATGTCTCTTGGGTTCTTCTCGAGCAGAAGTGAGGAATGCACTTCTGACTTGCCTTTTGTGCCCTGTGGCAGTGGATGTTGTCTGGGATCTTTTCTGCCATTGTTTTGTCTGACTTCTCATAAGTCGCAGGCAAAATTATTGAATTTTTCAGTTCTCCTGTTTCTTTATGTGGACATCTGATGGATCCAGTCCTCTGTCTCCTTGTTGCCCTGTCTATAGCTAAATTTGTTCCTTGTCTTTGCTGTCATTTGTATGAAAGCATGTAGATGGCGCTCTTTATCAAAACACACTGAAAGTAGAAGGCATTTTAAACAAATGCACACAGTTTTTAAAGTTTGGTGTTCTAGAAGTGGCTTCATGGCCCTTTACCATGCCTGTTGCTTTCTTTTAATGAGATGGTGGCAGTATACGATGGCGACTAGACAAAGGAACATCATCATGTGAAGAAAGCAGGTGGGTTTCTTTCTCAGCACCATTGAATGGCTGGGTGCTGGAGGCAGGAGAATTGGAGTGAGTTCTAAGACATGTGGGACTCCTCCTCCCTAAGGTACATGTTCTGTTAAAATCTTACCGGTGATAAACAAGAGAAATGTGAACAGTAGATGTTTCTCTGGTAACAAAGAAGCTGAGAAAAGCCATGATGTCCTGGTATGTAGGAAGAGTTTTCTTAGTTAGTGAGGGACTTCTTAGATTAATGACCATAATATTTTAGTTGATTTTCTGGACAGTTAAACTGTGCAGTCTAGGTCCAGTATCCTGCACTGTGGCCTTCTCAGTTAACTTTCATGTTCACAATCTGGTCCATTTTTCCTCCAAGGCTTTTTCCTGCGCTGAAGTGTTTGCCAGTTATAAACTAGACCAGTCCCTTTCCACTTCCATGGGCAAGTTGGGTGTCATTTGGATAACCAGAACAGAGCACAGTGTGGGAGTGTTCCCACTCCCCTCCATCACCTCCCATTCATCATGATAAGCATTTCTGGAGGAGGGTAAGAAGATGCTGGTGTCCTGTCTCTGTGACACAGCAATGGCACGAGCCCAGCTGGGGAAAGTAGCTGCTTATTCAGGACAGCTATCTAAGAGACTTGGGCTGACCAGCATTTACTCTCTGGTGGAGGGAGTTAATTACCAAGATCATCTTCAAGACAAAACCTGCTGGGAACTCCACACGGAAAACCTAGACTCTTTACTGAACTACTGGCAGCAGAAAATTACAGCAGTAACTCCACTGCCACATATGTCAGTACAGCAGAAGAGATTGTTGTGGATGATTTAGCCTCCACAGAAGTTGCTGTGGTCACAAGTTGGGAGGTAAGTAGGCTCTGTGGCATAGAAACTTGAAGAAGAAACCTGGAAACTCATGCATTGCAGGTCCTCTGATGTCTTGGCAGGTCACTGTAGGGCTTGAAGTGGGTGATTTTTAGACATGCAGCTGCCAGTCTGACCTCCCTGCTCAGCAAATGCCTCATCTGGGAAATGCCTAAACTCTGTAGGAAACCCATTAAGCAGTTACTGAAAAGAATGAATAAGTAATAGCAGAGTCTTCTCGCTCTGAGGTGTCTTAAGCACTGACCAATACCTCCATTCTTCCTTCTTTCCTTCCTTGCTTTTCCTGTGAATCCCTGCTGGTGGCATAATGACACAGCCTTTCTTTAGGAGTGAAATCCTATCCCATCCCTCATTGAGATGAGTTGACAGGATGTCGTGTAAAGTGAGTTCATTCTTGAAATGTCATTACAGCGTCTTTCTTCAGGATTAATTCAGTCTTTAAAACAAATAATGACATTGGGTGGTCCTCAGCATTGCTCAATTCTGTCAGTTGCTTCTAGTGTGCTTTGTCAGTCCGACAGACATGGAGTGGAAGCAGCAGAGTAAGAGATGCTCTAAGTATGTTCTAAGAACAGTTAAAACATTGCAAATTTTCTGTCTGGGGGGAGGATGATAAATTATGTAAATTACCATATTTGCCATAATTCAATTCATATTTCATAATTCAGCTTTTCATATGCCATAATTCAGCTTTTTATTAGTGATAAGAGAATGAGAGAGGGACTTTGCCCTGGAGCACTGTTCTTCTGGCAGTGAACTCGTGTTCTTACTGAGGTTTCCACCTGCAGGTAACAAAAGACTGTTTCTTTGTACCTTCACTTCACTGGTATACGGGCAAAGTTTAATCCCAGCTGATTTGCCTCCTGCTGCTGTTTCTTACCATCTTAAAAGAATTTCTGAGTTCAGACTGATTTATTTTTTTACTGTTTTCTTTATAACATTAAACTATTTCTATATTTTTATGCAATATTTTTATTACATTATTCTGACTTTTCTAGTCAATAGTTAATATTTCCAAGTAATATTGTTTAAAATTTATTTCTTTGGAATACTTTTGCGGTCTTTGGTTGGTTTTTTCCCTAGAACTTATTCCTCAAACATCTATGGTTCTGAATTTGTGTTAATGAATGAGTAGAATTAATGCCCAGGTAAGAAGAGTTTGCTTCCAGCTTTGCTAGAGTCAGGGCTTTAAGGATTGTTCCCTCTTGTTTAGCTGAGCAAGAAATTATTGGTTCTCTTTGCCAGGAGGAACAGGTAAATATTCTTCATGTTGTAACAAAATGCATTTTTGTTCCCTGCAAGGTAAGTGGTTTTTCTATATATGAGATGGATTAAATGTAATTTTTATATTACTGCATACATTAATTAAATTAAATAAAGAATAATAGTGCATACGTGGACACTTCAAGGCAGAAAAATAAGGAAATGTAAGGATCTGTTATATAGAAAAAGGATCCAAGGCATTTGACTTCGATATTTTTATAGTGGTGACTGAACTAAGAGTAGTCTTACAGTTTCCATAAGTTTTACCAGGTAAGTGTGGGGTTAGAATGGGTAATTTCTGCCAGGCAAATTTTATTTTTTATTTTGAATGCTGAAGGGTAAATTATATCATAGAAAGTAATTAACGTACAAAGATCTTGCAGTTGTGCCGTATGAAAAACTAGAAAAGGTTTAGGTTGCCCAAATCGGTGTGCTGAAGTGAATTCCACTGTTCTCTAGGGATAAACTTGTTAATTAATTGTTTCGTTTCGTAATGACGCATACGCAGACAGTCATGAAAATACATAACTTAATTGCAGAGTTGAAAGGTGCAATTCTGACAATGACAAAATGCCTGTGCGAGGTGAGGTTTAACGCCTGGTTCCCCAGAGTTGAGCCATTCAGCCAGGGCAAGGCTCCAGGCCTAGCCTGGCAGGAGGGCAAGCGTTTGGTGGTAGCATCCTCCATTACCATTGAGCGTGCGGCTCCACGCTGTCTCGGGTTTGGAGCTTGGCCAAGCCATATTAGCCCATACAGTCATGTCACTTTGCAAGTTCTGTCTCATAAGAATGACACTTAAATATGCACCACCGATGCGTTGAAAAAGTATTATTCAGTCATTGTTTGCTGATGGCAGTGCTGACTGGCTCTTGTAATAGTTGTATGTCTCAGAGCCTGGTTAGGTGTCATGACGGAGGGAAGACATGAGCACTCAATATGAGTGATCAGCAAGCTTCATTTATTTAGACACACTATCATTCTTTTATGCACACACATAATTAGCTCATACATATTGCAAAATGCGAGCTCATTATTGGTTAGTTCTAAAAAGACAGTTCCGCCCATAATTCCTTTCTTATGGTTACATGTTTACCTTATCACAGACATTCTGTTGTTGGACCACAGCTGCCTTCAAGGCCAGAACATCCTTGCAGTTGTTGGGAGCTAGATAAGCTGAGTACAGTGCTTATTGAGCTCTTGCTGGACTAGCTGACCCATGTCTATGTGACCCTTCTCAGCTAGCCAGCCTCCCACAGTTAGGAAAACCTGATCTGTCTTCGCATGAAAATGCTGTTTCTCTCTCTCTCTGAGTTTACCATGAGAGCTAAAACTTCACTCTGATTTTTTAAGCGTAGCTGGTGTAAAAAGGTGTGGGTAGTTTGTATCTTAACCTCTAACTTATGCTCCTGCATTATTTTTTGTGGTGTAACTATCTTGGTTTTTTGCTTGCTCATTGAAGACTGCTGGTGTGCACAAGGTCAGAGGGTTCATTCCCATTTTTGTTGCTGAGAAGTAAGTAAAAATGATGTATGTGTCTAGTTTAGTAAAACTTTTCAACGCTTCAGTTCCATATTTGTCATAGAACATAGCACTTCCAAATAAAATGCCAATTGCTGTAATAAAACAAATCCTGACAAACAACTTAGCAGCAGAGAATTCTTGCTTTACATACCAAAACTATTTTGAGTTGCTCCTTCACTGATTTTGTATCGCTTTATAGGCTAAAGAATGTCTTGATTAGTAGAAATATTCATAGAAGCCAGTTTAAATTTAGTGCATATTAGATCTAGTTAATTCTTTTGCTTTCTTTATTTTGAGTCAATAATCATGCAACTGAAACCTAGCAAAATTTAAAAAAAAAAAATTCTTTCTAGAAATATTAGACTCGCCTTAATGCCAAAGATTAAAAAATAAATAGCAATAATGTAGCTATTGCTTTTATTATCCCACCACTGAGATTGGTTTTTGTCAAACATCTAAGCTTACATTCTCTCTCCCAACTTTCTCCTTCCTTTTGTTATTACTTATTAAAGCTTTTCAGAATCTTGCTGATGGAGTGATTGCTCAGTCATGAATGACAAAAATACCATCCCCGGAAAGGTGATGGAGCAGCTCATCCTGGATGTCATCTCTAAGCATGTAGAGGAAAAGAAGGTTATCAGGAGTGGTCAACATGGATTCACCAAGGCGAAATCATGCTTGACCAATCTGATAGCCTTCTACAATGGCATGACTGGCTGGGTGGATGAGGGGAGAGCAGTGGATGTTGTCTACCTCAACTTCAGCAAGTCGTGTGACACTGTCGCCCATAACTTCCTCACAGGTAAGCTTAGGAAGTGTGGGTTAGATGAGTGGACAGTGAGGTGGACTGAGTGGCAGAGCTCAGAGAGTTGTGGTCAGAGGTGCAGAGTCTAGTTGGAAGCCTGTAACTAGTGGTACTCCCCAGGGGCCAGTACTGGGTCCAGTCTTGTTCAATATTTTCATCAATGACTTGGACGAGGGCACAGGCCGTACCCTCACCAAGTTTGCTGATGATACAGAACAGGGAGGAGTGGCTGACACACCAGAAGGCTGTGCTGCCATACAGCGAGACCTGGACAAGCTAGGGAGTTGGGTGGAGAAGAACCTAATGAAGTTCAACAAGAGTGAGTATAGGGTCCTGCACCTAGGGAGGGGTTAGAGTTTAGGGGCTGACCTGCTGGAAAGCAGCTCTGTAGAAAAAGACCTTGGAGTCCTGTTGGACAACAAATTGACCCTGAGGCAGCAATGTGGCCTTGTGGCCAAGAAGGTCAATGGCATTCTGGGGCGCATCAGAAAGAGTACGGCCAGCAAGTCAAGGGAGGTCATCCTCTCCCTCTGCGCTGCCCTGGTGAGGCCCCACCTGGAGCACTGTGTCCAGTTCTGGGCTCCCCAGTTCTGTAAGGACAGGGAACTGCTGGAAAGAGTCCAGCAGAAGGCTATGAAGACAGTCAAGGGAGTGGAGCACCTCTCTTATGAGGAAAGGCTGAGAGACCTGCATCTGTTTAGCCTGGAGAAGACTGAGAGGGGATCTCATCAATGTTCATGAATATTTAAAGGGCGGGTGTCAAGAGGATGGGGCCAAACTCTTTTCAGTGGTCCCCAGTGACAGGACAAGAGGCAATGGCCACAAACAGGAACACAGGGAATTCCACCTGAACATGAGGAAAAACATCTTAACTTTGAGGGTGACAGAGCACTGGAACAGGCTGCCCAGAGAGGTTGTGGAGTGTCCTTCTCTGGAGGTATTCACACTCCACCTGGACATGATCCTTTGCAACCTGCTCTGGGTGGACCTGCTTTGGCGGAGGGGGGGATATGGATTAGAAGATCTCTGACGGTCTCTTCCAACCCCTACCATTCTGTGATTCTGTGATCACTCTCTTAGTTTCATCTTGTTATCTCTCACTTTCACTTTTTTTCTAAATAAACCTTAAATTATAGAACTTTAAGGATTCCCTTTCTTATGGTTTGATTTTTAAATATCAGCTCCTTCTGTCCTCATCTTCAGCATTTTTCCATCTTCCTTTGCCCACTGATGTGCAGACCCTCTGATTGCTTTTAGTCCTAACAGGATTAGGTTGATTCTCAGAAGTAGTATTCATAACTGAAACCTAGTAATGCCATATACTGTAGAAACAACAAAAAATAAGCTTGCTTCTGCTGAAATTTTAATTGGGCTAAATTAAAACAAAACAATGATAAGCTGTACTAAGCTTAGACAAAGCAACTGGAGTTATTTCTGATAAAATGGCTTGCTTTAACGAATGGTATTTCACCTGGTAAACATTTAGCTGATAATTTAACATTTCATTTGCCTGGTGGACCTGAACTTGCACTAATACTTGCAGAATGGCTATTTATTGTTTCATATTGATTATAGTATTAGGCTACCAACCTAGAACTAAGCTTGTTGTAGTTTGGCGGTACTTGTTTTGCTTGGTTTTATTTTGTGTCGTTCATGTGTTTGAATCTTTCTTGCCTTGGTAGTAAGCCAGGATGTACATGAATCCGCTTAGATCAAACAGATTTAAGCAAAAGCCAGAGTGGCACTTCACTGCCTCATTGGTAAGTGTTCTCCCAGAGCCTTTAGACTTTGACAGTTTTGATCATGGGCTGCATGTCCTAGCTTGGGGTTCAGTTTTACTTTGTCCATCTCTGCAAACAACATTGCAGAGCAGGTAAGACTGCAGCCAGCATAACATCAGCAAGTCCTCAGAACCTCTGATAAGCAGACTCCGTCCACTAAGTAATGTATATCACAGTGTGAAATACCGATTTTTAGGCTCTCTGATGAGAAAGCGTTTTGATCCCTCAAGCGTTGTCATGACATAATAATTTATATCAATACCTTACGCTGGTAAGGGAGATGCTGGGTCACAAAAAGATGGGTAATCATATAGAATAAGGTGAAAGAGTAGAAGGACTACGTCTAAAATGTTTTTCTCTTATTTACCAAAATAATATAAACAGGACCAAAAATGATTACAGTACACAGCTAAATGGTTGGAAGTGCAGTATTTTGATTAGAGGGAGAGGGTTAGTTATCCCCCAGTTACGCATTACGAAATGCATATTTTAGAAAATGAGAAGCTTGTATTAAAATCTGAAGGTTGGAAATAATTTTTTGATAAAAGGATTTTTCCTGTGAAGACTTGAAGTTAAAAGCTTATGAAAGAGAAATGGTGTCAATTGCTGAAAAAAAAAAAAAAAGAAGAATCCTCTAATGCTCTAATGTTTCAGTTTCTGTTCAGCTATGGCTTGTAACTCAAATTGACATCTATTTCAGCAAACTAAAGGGAAAAAGAAATGGAGTACATTTTGCAAGTGATTCAGAAGAGAGACTTGAGGATGATTTTAACCTTATTTCTGATGCCCCATGCATGGTGGATACAAAAGGCATCCCTGATAAGGCTGTGTCCTAGGGAGGTGAGCACAGTGCTCTGTGATGTGTACGGGGGAGATGTGTGCCACATGGCTCCTAAACAGATCTGCTGGGTGGGGGGAACCAGGTGACTCTGGAGCTAGAGCAGGTCAAGTGGAGCAGAGGGCTGGACAGACTCGACCTGGTGCATTTTGTATTTTTGGGACCATTCTTGGGGTCAGGTCCTTATACATTGGGGAGAAATCCTTGGAAGCTGTGTAGTTGTTGGTCCTGCAGTGTGGTGAGCTTCATTTTCTCTGTTTTTCTGTTTCTCCTGTCTACTGGTTTTCCCTCTAGTGCCCTGGCTCATCCAGCCTGCCAAACCATTTCCTTGCTCTCTGGTGGAACTGGTCACGAGGAGACTCTTCTGCTTGCAAGGCTTTGCAGTATGCACATGCAGTTACTTGTTGCAAAGGATGTTTAATTGCCCTGGCAATCAGTCTATGTCTGTCTGTACATCTCTTTGAGCTTGTGGTTTGAGATAGGACTGGTATGGCTTCCTCTACCTGCCCCTTCCCTCAAGAGAAAAACATTAACCCTATCTCCTCTGCTACTCCCCACAATGTCCATTGCTGCTGCTACTGCTGCTCTTCTCCATCCCCACCAGGAACTGGATCGTAGTCTCACACAGCCCCATAGTGGAGGGATCAAAGCTGAATGTTACAGCCCCTGGTTTCAGCGTGTGGTCCCCACCTGACTCTTGCCACTCTCACAGTTCTGCACTGCATCCCATTTTATTTTCCCTTATTGCTACTTTGCTCCAATGTTTTGTCCCCCCTCTCCCTTCCTTTGGTTAATTAGGAAGGCTTCCCTGCCTTTTGTATTTATTACTAATTTTGGAAGTAGTAGCTATATTTCGGCCATGCTTTGTTTCCCCTGTTTTTCATAGGTAAAGTCCATCTGTCTGGCTGCCTTTTGGGAGACTCTCATCTAGTGGGAAAGGGCAGCTGCTCAGAAGTACACCAGAAGCTCACAAAGCAACATCGAGCCATGCCAGGGAAGCTTTAAGCCAACTCTGGCCAAGGCTGATCACAGCAGGTGAGTGCAGGGGCTCTGCCACCCTCAAAGTGAAGAAGTTCCTCCTCATGTTTAGGTGGAACTTCTTATATTCAAGTTTGTGCCCATTTCCTCTTGTCCTATTCCTGGGCGCCACTGAAAAAAGACCGGCTCCATCCTTTTGACACACTTCCTTTAAATATTTATAGGCATTGATCAGATCCCCCCTCAGCCTTCTCTTCTCCAGACTAAAAAGACCCAAGTCCCTCAGCCTCTCCTCCTAAGAGAGATGCTCCAGGCCCCTCATCGTCTTTGTACCTCCTATGGAAAAGAGCAAGAGTTTGCACTTGGCCCATAGCCTTGGCTAGCAGCAGCAGCAGCTGAGTACAAGCTTCGCCATGAAGAACGTGAGGTTAAAACAGGGAGGACAGAGGAGAAAAGGAGTGGTGTGGGGAAATGAGGTTTGGCACTGCTTACGTGTTTAATTTGTGATCAAAATGGTGAAGTACAGTGTGTGCTTCTCAGCTTTGTAGATGACATCAGGCTGGCAATGAGAGCAGAAACATCAGAGGATATGGTTCGAATTGGAAATGACCTTGATGAATTGGGAAGAATGCCCTGAAGACCTCAGAGATGCTCAGGCTCGGTGCTGAGGTGGAATAATGAGCTACACAGCTTCAGGAGGGGAGCTGTGGTAAGGAGACTTTGAGGTGGCTTAGGGGAAAGAAAGAGTATGTGACAAAGCTGGAAAGTGAGTGGTGGAAGGAAAGAAAAAAACCTGGAAAGATAATTACCATGTTTAGTGACTCAGGGTAACCTGAACTGAAGGTAACTGCTGTGCTTAGCTTTCGTCTTATTTTCAACATGTTGTGACCCCACAAGCTTTATTATGAATATAAGTGGAGTGGCAGATAAACTAAACATAAGCCAAATCCATTTGTAGGTGTTGTTGCACCATGGATCAGATTGTGTCCCAGAACCCAGTTTCATCAGTGTTTCTTAATTCTCATTGTAAAAAAATCTGACTGGGTTTACAAAACACGAACATTTTTTTTCTCTCACAGCAAAGTAGAAACCTTAAGCCTCTGATGTCTTTTTCCATGGTAATGTAATTAAGAAAAAGGAATCAAAACCTTAACAAATACAGAAACAATGCAAGATTACAACATAGTTTTCAAGACAGTGTACTGGGAATGTGTGGCTCAGAGTTCCAAGAAGCAGCCATTTGATCAACTTGTCAGACTTGTCTCAGTCTGAAGAAGAGGAGGCTGAGGGGAGACCTTATCGCGCCCTATAACTACCTGAAGGGAGGTGTAGAGAGGCGGGGGTCGGTCTCGTCTCCCGGGTCACAGGAGATAGGACAAGGGGAAATGGCCTCAAGTTGCACCAGGGGAGGTTTAGATTGGAGATTACGAAACATTTCTTCACGGAAAGGGTTATCCAGCATTGGAATAGGCTGCCCAGGGAAGTGGTTGAGGCACCATCCCTGGAGGTGTTCAAAAGACGGGTTGACATGGTCCTCAGGAATATGGTTTAATGATTTTTTATTGCTTATTTCTTATTTATTTTTTCTGTCAGAGTTAGGTTGATGGTTGGATTAGATGATCTTTAAGGTCCCTTCCAACCTGGATGATTCTATGATTAGATACAAATAGATGTAATTTTCTATAGAGCTGCTTCCTAGCTAGTTACTTTGGTGTGTGAATGTCTGCTAGGTCCCAAGATTGGCTTGTGAGGTTTGTCCGAAGAGCTCCCCATCAGAGGATGCAGCCCTACCTATGGAAAGTTACTCTTGCAATGCAATTGGTAACTTTGTGTGCTTTTGTACTGGGAGACTGTGGTGGTTGGGAAATGCAACTCTGGCTACTTCCCAGACTGCAGGTCAGTGATGTGGGTCACAAATAAAAAGGGTTGCATGCCCTGCTGAGCTCCCCAGAGGTTCCTCGTTTCTGCTGCGGAGGCGGGCAGCCGGGTTTCTAAGACCTGAAGAAATCAAAGAGGGTAAGGGCTGGAAGGTGAGGCTCTGGGAGTTGAGCAGGGGGTTTGGAGGATGTCTCTCCTTGTCCCTCTCTGTGGCACTGCAAGATATAAAAGTATCTGGGACCAAAGAAGAGACAGAATCACAGAATCCCATGGGGTTGGAAGCAACCTCTGGAGATCATCTAGTCCAACCCCCTGCCAAAGCAGGTCCACCCAGAGCAGGTTGCACAGGAATGTGTCCAGGCGGGTTTGGAATGTCTCCAGAGAAGGAGACTCTACCACCTCCCTGGGCAGCCTCTGCCAGGGCTCTGCCACCCTCAAAGTGAAGAAGTTCCTCCTCATGGTTAGGTGGAATTTCTTATGTCCAAGTTTGTGTCCATTTCCTCTTGTCCTGTCCCTGGGCACCACTGAAAAAAGACCAGTCCCCTCCTCTTGACACCCCCCCTTAAAGTATTTATAAGCATTGATCAGATCCCCTCTCAGCCTTCTCTTCTCCAGACTAAAAAGACCCAAGCCTCTCCTCCTAAGAGAGATGCTCCAGGCCCCTCATCATCTTTGTAGCCCTCTGCTGTACCCTCTCCAGCAGTTCCCTGTCCTTCTGGAACTGGGGAGCCCAAAACTGGTGTTTTCTAGCTCCCCTTCCTTCACTTGGTCAGCTTGGATGGAGTAATGCACCCAAGTTGCCCAGTAGTTCTGGGAGGAGTTGTTCGGATGTATTTGGGACACAATGATGCACAAAATCACAAATTGTCCTGTGCTCCGACTTGCTCATCAATGAGTTGGCTTTCATTTGAAAGTCTTCTATTTGGGTTAGTGCTCTGCCAAGCCAAGGGTAGGATTTACTGCCAAGGAGATTGAGGGCTCTTTTGGCACTAGATGCTATAGGTTGAATCCCACAGCGGAGTGGCCCTGTCTGCCGTGGGGACTGTGCTTTCTTAATTAAGCTGTGTGGGAGCAGAGCTGTGCTTACAGTTTGTGACACCTTTCTCACAAGTGACACAGCTAATAAAAGGTCTGGTGTCTGGCTGGGGTTATGAACTGGCCCATGAAGTCAATCTGTGTTACTTAAGTTTAATAATAAATGGAACTGTAAGTCATAAGTAATATGGCTGTGTATATCTACTTTCTTGCACTAGAGTAAGATGAAAAAATTGCTTCTTTCCCTCTTTTTGCTTTCTAACTTGTCTTATCTGGCCCTGCTTTAGTGTAATGGCTCTCCTGGCCTGCAGAGTGTCAAATCCCTGACTTCAGCCTCACTTTCCTTTTCATGGATTCACGGAATTGTTGGAGTTGGACGGGACCTTCTAGAGATCACCCAATCCAACTCCCCTGCCAAAGCAGGGCTGCCCAGAGCACATCACTCAGGGGCATCCAGGTGGGCCTTGAAGATCTCCAGAGAAAGGGACTCCACACCCTCCCTGGGCAGCCTCTTCCAGGGCTCTGCCACCCTCACCCCAAAGAAGTTCTTCCTCAGATTGGAGTGGAACTTCCCATGGTCCAGCTTGTGCCCGTTGCCCCTTGTCCTGTCACTGGGAACCACTGGAAAGAGTCCGGCTCCATCCTCCTTCAACCCACCCTTTAGGAACCTGTAAACATAGATCAGGTCTCCCCTCAGTCTTCTCCAGGTTAAAAAGCCCCAGCTCTCTCAGCCTTCCCTCATCAGGGAGATGCTCCAATCCCTCCATCACCTTTGTTGCCCTACGCTGGACTCTCTCCAGTAGTTCCCTGTCTTGACCTGGGGAGCCCAGAACTGGACGCAGGATTCCAGTTGTGGCCTCCCCAGTGCAGAGCAGAGGGGGAGAATGACCTCTCTCCACCTACTGGCCACACTCTTCCCTACACAGCCCAGGATCTCGTTGGCCCTCTTGGCCACAAGGGCACACTGCTGGCTCATGGAGATCCTGCCATCCACCAGGACTCCCAAATGCTTTTCCTCAGTAGTACTTACCAGAAGATCCACCCCTAACCTATCTTGGTGCCTGGGTTTCTTCCTCCCCAGGTGCAGGACCTTACATTTGCTCATGTTGAACCTTTTCAAGCTGGTTTACCTTATTAGTCTGTTCACTGCTGACTTTGTCCTTGCTGACTTAATCTTTCTTAGCATTTTTTCTGCCTATCTTATCTGACAGCCCTTAATTTATCAACAAAGTTTCCCTGGAGGCGTTAAGTGGGTAGCAAACTTTCCAGAGATCTCCACAGGCAACTGACTGGTTTCTTTTCCCAGACCAATTGTCACATCAACCTCTGCTGGGAGGGGAGAAACAAAATGTGCTAAGATGATCGATAATCATGGCTTGTGAAGAAGACTAACTCAAGGAAAAATTTCCCCTTAAACTCAGTGTTGCATAAACATAGTAGTTGTTGAATGTTACTGCCATTCACGCTTCCAAGTAGCCAAACTTTTATTTGTAACTCTACAATCACAAATGCTAGTCTTTACTATCTCTAGTTGTAATATTTTCTGTAGTTCTCCAAGTTACAAAATGTCTTAATTTTTGAAGGCCTGAGGCAAGGAGAAAGAAGAAGATACATTTAAATCCACCTTCCTTTCTCTGCCGAACTATAGTTTACTATGACTTTCTTGTCAAGGTGTAACTGGCAGAGTTGCTGGGGTACTCATCCATCCTTTTGGGGGCTTTTCAGTGTCTTGGACAGCAGGTAGTGTCAGAAACAGTGACAAATGATGCTGGCAAAGCACCAGCATTACAAACAGCAAAACGTTTGCTCTGTGTGCCTCAAATCTTGCCTGTTGTCTGGTTACGCTTACTGATCTAAATGCAGGCAGAACCTCTTCCTACAAACTTTTTTGCTATTTTTGCTGGCATTTCCTCCAGCCCTGATTTCTCTAACCAGTTTATATACATTTAGTCCAATTAATTATGTTGCACTTTGGCAGCAGATTTCCCCAAGTACCTTCCTAAACTGGTGGTTCCCAAGGGGTTGTTCTCTCGGTAGCGATTATGAGCCCAACAGCTCGTTTTTGGAGAGGAGCAGCTTGTGCTGAGAAGTGAATCAAAACCACAGAAGCTGGATCACCAGCTGAGGTGGGGATTTCTCTTGAGAGTCCTCTGCAAAGCTCTCTGCATACCCTGTTCAGGGAAAATAGGGAAAGGGTGGAATGGGTTTAAAAGTTACTTTCTTCCCTGGCCCTGAATTGAGTTATGTGCAGACCGAGCTCTGTGCAGGTAGACTGT
Source organism: Calidris pugnax (assembly GCF_001431845.1). Lineage (NCBI taxonomy): Eukaryota > Metazoa > Chordata > Aves > Charadriiformes > Scolopacidae > Calidris > Calidris pugnax. The sequence goes on along the minus strand of NW_015091651.1, from coordinate 461,960 downwards.
CACTTGTATCACAGCAAGCCCTGTCAGCGGACCTTCATCTAGGATGTTCTTTTTTCCACTCCCTCCTCTTCCTCAGTGGTACCTGAACATGTATGGGGACATAGACAAGGCCAGTGCGTAGGGATGCAGAATAATGGTGTTAGAGGTGATTTGGTGTGTTATTCCCTGTAGTGTTTTGTTTTGGCGGCCTAAGGGAATCATTACTAGGTGGCTTTTCAAAGGCACCTTCAGAGTTACTGCCTTGATGCTCTCTTGCCTAAACTGCATTCTGGGTAATTTTTATAGAAGGTGCGTTTCTTTGATGTGGCTTTTACATCTGGGTCTGAAGCTTACTTACATGATTAGCAGTAGAGTGTGTGTTGTTTCCCTGGAAGTCACCTCTGAGATAGCAGTGCAGGGAGTTTGTATCATCAGGTCACTTCTAGCAAGAGAAAGGGATCAGTGTGTGGCCCTCTCCTGGCTCTGAATGGGACATTCAACTGACCTGCAGGCAGCCATTGTTTCCTTTGCTTTGGTTTCCAATTTAGTAGGTAGGGTGTGAATGACAGAGTCCAGAAATCCACTTTATCCCCATGCCATTGTGCTTCCCAGAGTCAAATAATCCTGTTTCAGGCAGTTACAAAGTGAGACCTGTGAGGTCTATTCTTAAGTAACTTCTGGTTGTCCTTAGTCAAGGGAGATGGGGACAATTGGCTGAGATCCCTTCCCTTGAGGCCTGGACCTTATTCTGTCATCTAAGCTATGGTGTATCAGCTAAGGGTTGGTTGTCCTACATTATTACATCGTTTTCCTCCTCCCTGATTTGCTTCACTTAGAAAATGAATAGTGATAGAGTTTCCCTGCTTTATTTAATTGATTACTTGGCTTGATAATACTATGTCATCAGAATGTCAGAAGAAAAACTTTAAATATTGAAATCTGCAGGTTGACCTTTAAGTCTTTGTTCTTTACAATGAATTTGAACTTTCTTGTTGATCGCTTTAATTCACTGATGCATTTTAATGGAAAATAGATGTTTTTTTTTTTTCTCCCTAAAGATCACATTTACATAAAAATGGAAAACGATATTTTAAGAAAATATTTGCTAACAAAATGAAAATGATGTCTTGATGTATGCCCCCAGTTTCAGGTTTTGAAATTATTTTCATTAAAGAAAGGCTCATCATAATGCTGTGACTCCTTCTCTCATTAAACTCTTTGCTGTATTGCAAGGAGAGATGATCGCTAGTCATTATCTATTCTTGCTTTACAGAAGACCAACATCATGAGGTGCATTCTCTGGCCTTAATTTTCAAAACTACTAGGGCTGAAAGGCTTATCCACTATTTATTCACTAAAAACAAACAGAACCCAGAGACAAACAAACAAAAACCCCTCAACATCCTTCTGTTTTCTTATTGGACTAGAACACATAGTATAAATCTTACAAAGCCTAGAGCGAGCCTCCCAAAATGCCATTCTGATGAAAGAGCATCATTATAAAGTCAATACCAAATGCCACGAAGAGCGCCATTAATTTGAAAAGAAGAATGAAAAAATATTTCTTTCTAATCTGAATAGCGTGGGTCAGATCTTGTTTCTTATGATAAACTGCTGTTAGGTGAGACTGGAATAAGGTTGAGGTGGCTGTAGCAGTAGCACAAAGCTTATGCAAAGATTGAGACAAAGCCATACCTTTTTTTGGAGTCCTTCAGTGCCAATTGGGGGCAGCTCCCCTTTTCTTTTTCTCCTTTCCTCTACTTTTGCTTTACCCTACATTAAACAGCTATGGACCATTGAGTGGATATGTAGGAACTGAGAAATGTCAACCTCAGCCTTCTTTCCTCTCACAGTGAAGCTGTGGTTACACAGTTTCCTTCTAATCTTGGTCCACAGACACCTAAGGGCCTCTCTGGACCATCCTCTTTTTCTTCCTCTTCTCTGATACAGAAGTTGTTCTTATGATAGATTTATAATCAAAACATTGTCAAGAGGTGTGTTGTGGGCTGGGGAGAAAGTGCAGATTAGGAGAAGGGAGGAAATTTGGGAGCTGCATGACTTCCAGAAGAATGCAAAGAATGTGAAGTTGGTGCAGCAGAACTATTGCTGGGGTTGGCAGTGCCAAACTGGCTGTATTGGCAAAAAGGTGCCTTCAACAAACATAAGGGTGTGGACTTGGCCCTAGTGGTGTTGTGAGCCAAGTTCTCTTGCCTGCAGCAGTGGATTAGACCTGCAGAATCTGTGGCACCCATGTATTTTTTTTTTAGTACGTATATACATACACATCTATGCAACACACAGACACAAGGTGGTTTATGTCTGTGTAGCTTGTGTCATTGAAGAGGTGTTGCTATCTGCATTTGCCGGCCCTCTGCGTGCTGTATGTCCCATGAGACCACTTCTACCACAGTGTTTAGGAGAAGCTGGCCAACAGATGATGAATAACAGGCTGCTTGCACGATTGTTTATATGGTAGGAAGAAAGACTTCTCATCCAGAATTAGTCATACCTTCTAAATACCACCTCAGTCCTCATGCCTTTCTTTTCAGTGTTGGTCTGGTTGTTTATCGTTTTGCTTTTTATCAAGGTATTTTTAGTTTTTCAATTATTTTTTTTTTAAATGCCTTTTGGAGAAATTTAAAGGAAAATGTATTTGTGGTTTGGTAAAATAAGACTAAGATGACGAACATTCTACAACAAATATGATTTTTTGGAAAGAAATTATTAAAGCGATTTATGACTCTTGACAAAAGCATTTTTATCAATAATATATGATGAAAGTATTTCATGGTTTGCTTTTTGATAAACGATCCTTTTGAGAAATAACAAATTTGTAAGGGTTTGGTTTTTTTTTTTATTTTATGATAATGAAATGTTTTTATCTTGAATAGTGTTGGGCAGAAACTGAAAAATACTAATCCATCCACATCTATCACCTCCAAGTGTTGGTCCCTCACAGCCCCCTTGGAATTTAACAACAGACATTTTTGAAAGGCATTCTAGCGTTCAAAACAATGTCTGAAAAAAACAGAGCCTAAAGTTTTGGTCACTGAGTATGTATGCTTTTAAAAATTAGGTAAAGCATGGCTTACCTCCATACTGAAATTAAGGCAGCTCTGGCTACTTTTTCTGTTTTTGTTTTTTTTTTCTGTTAAATTACTTTCCCTTTACATCCAGTAATTACATATCCAGTACGTAGCGTGTCAATGTTTACAGCATGCTTACTCCAGTAACTCTTAATTGTAATGGCAACCACTGGTAAAATCCGCTCCCCTCCCTTTACAGAAATACAGCTATGTGGGGATTTGACCCTATGGAGATTAGGTCTGTCTTCTTCCCCTGCCTTCCTAAATGTTGTGTGTGTGTGTCTCTGTGCACTCATATGCTCATCCATAGATATAGAAATGCCAAGTATTTTGACCACTCCTGTCTTGAGGCATACATATAATAGATACATTATTATATACGTTTGCATCTAGGCATATATACATGTGTATATGTATAAGATTCAAACTTTCTGAAAATGAGAATATTGCACGGAATCACAGTCACTGGAATTAAAACGGGATAATTACAGTTTGTGCTCAGCGTTCGGGGTGACTGATCCCGCTGTGCTCCTGCTGAGCGCTGGAAGAAGCTCGGATAATCTGTCTACACTGAATCTCCATGAAGTGCTGGGGAATGAGCCGAGCTCCTGGAGGTGGTGGTAGGTTTGGCTCTGCACGTGCATTTGAAAACAGAGTTGCTGCATCTGTCGAGGGAACAGAAATGTTTTTATTTCAGGCTCTTTCAATGCAGATAACTAGAACTGTTTACTAGACTAAGGCTTTAATGTTAAAATATAAGCACAAGTTGGTTTTTTTTTCCCTGAAGATTTGATAGAGGAGTCCCCTGAGGGATGTGGCATTGTCTTTATCTACAAATACACTGACGGAGTGCCTGAGTGCCTTGAGACAGTGTCTTTGCTTTGGCAGCTGGAGATTTTTGACTATTGAAGTTCCCAACTGTGAAGATTTTATTTCAGCAAGAAAGATACTTTGGTGTTGGCTTTTTTTTTTCCCCCAGAACAGGAAAACGTAAGAACTGCTCTACCTGTAAAACAACCAACCAACAAACTCTGCAGTTAGCCCTGCTATTCAAGGTGATTTCATTATCTTACTGTGCCTCTGCCTCCAAATGGCCTTGGAGACATCATTTGAAGTGCAGTGAAGTATTTGTCATGGAGTTAGAATGTCCTTGGCAATCCTAGATTAAGAGCTTACCCAAAAGCCTGGAGTAGTATTTTGGAATTATGTTGGAATTCCAATTATGTTGGAAACACGCATAAATTACGATTATTTCCTTCCCCACACCTGCTTCTGCAATAATATCCTTAAACATTTATTGCTACGTGGTCCTGAGGTGAAAGCATACCGTATTTCTCTGCACTTTAAAAACTTTTTATGACAGAAGAGCATTATGGTGTTAACCCCAAGTGTAAAATAAAGTCCTTGTCTTGAAAAAACAAAGTATTTGGGTGCAAATGATATGTTGTTGAGGAAGTTGGTTGGGTTATTACCAATTTGTCCTCGATGAAGCCCTGTCCCTCTCACCTTCTGGAAGACACTTATCAGAGATGGACCCTTCCAGGTCATACGTATCTGGGTTAAACTCTCACCGGCATTACTTATAAAAAATTGGGATTTTTCCCCCCTCCTTGATTTTCCCTCTCCTTGTTGTGCAGCATGTCCTTGTGCTGGCAGCTGCCTGCAGGTGGGGCTGCCATCCCAGGCAGGCTGGGGCAGTGGCAGCTGTGGTCCAGATGTGGTCCAGATGCAGCCTGTGCTGAACTGCAGTGCCCCTCTCCTTTAGCAGCTTAAACACGACACAAAGCGAACCATAGTTTTAAAATATTTTGTTTTATTAAATGTTTAAAATAACATAAACATCATATTAACAATTTTATGGCTGAGGTTCTCATAATTTGTGACTTTACCATTTTATCTGATTTGAAAACTCAAAAGATTACACCTTAACATTAGAAACTTTGTAATTAAGATTTATAACAGTAAGTTGTCTCATAGCTAACAAGAGAATAGAAATAGCAGATAGAACCATATAAACTTTGGACAGTGGGAGAGTACATATTTTACTATAAACTGGGGGTTTGCCAAGATTATTTAAGAACAAGAAACCTTTTACAAGTAGTTTCGTGTTAATCTGAACAAACCAACTCAATTCATAGTTGACTTCTAAGCAATAGAGAAAAGTGGGATAGTACATCTTGAATTATTCCCCAAATACGCCTATTTTTTTGTTTTTAATTCTCTTAAGTAAATCTGTACCACCTTCATACCGATATTTAGCACCATGTAATGGGATATTCACCATTTAGCTTCTGGGGAATGTAGAGTGTGTTATTTACTCTGCACTAGCATAAAGGGTCCAATTGTAATAAAAGTTCATCCTTGCTTTCTGCGGTAGGACGTCAACGCTGGAAGAGCAACAGCATGCTTTTTGGACCATGAAGCTGTAGCTTATTTACAAACAAAAGAATGCCCCCCTCCCTCTTTTCCCAGTTGCTTATTTGTGATGAGGATTGGATTAATAATAATACTACAGGTCAGGTTCCCTTTTACACAGGAAAGTAGGGTAGGTTTTAGTCACATTGCCTTAAACTGAATGGGAACAGTGCATACCAAACAAGCACGGCCTGGCATTTCATTATGAGCTCCGCTATTTTTACCATCTCTGTATGTTGCATGAGAAGACTGGTGGTGAAGGATGTAACTGCACACACGGGCACGTATAATCATGTTTTCTGAGAAAAATGTAAAAAAAGAAATTTATTGAGGAGGTGGGTAATGTGCCAACAACCTGTAATAAACCAGTACTTCTATCACCCTCCCACCTCTACCAAAAAAGAATTGTATTTTCTTAACAAAGTTATTGAGATAGAGGGTGGAGGGGTGAGAATTTTTATTTTTTGCTAACAGACTTGCTGGAGATAAACAGCTTTGGTTGTCAGTCAAAAGGCAGTTTGAACTCATATTAATTTTAGGGATTTGGTTTGGGGTTTTTTTTGTGATGGCAATTTAAAAAAAAAAAAAAAAAAAGAAGAGATATTTCTCAATTGCAAGCTTATGCCCATTGCTTTTTGCCAGCAAAATGATATTCAGCGTTTCATTGCTTTCGCCCAGCAGTTCATAGCTAGAGCCTGCAGACTAGTGTATGTGCATAGCATCAACAAAACCCTACGGCAGGTCCATGTTATTTCTGTAGCAGCAAGGCAGATTCATGGGGTACAAACAATTACAGAGGATAATCCCATTATACTGTCTTGTGGCAGATATTTTCTTTTGCCCTCTGTGCAGAACGACTGCTGCTATTGTTCTCTGATGCTGCCTGTTGGTGGCTGGGGGAAGGAGAGAGGAGCCTTTTAGTTCACACGTTTCATTACGAGAAACCAAACTGATAACAAAGTGCTGATGGAGCTCTTCCCCTACTCCTGGAGAGGCAGAGTCCTCTGAGTTTTGGCAGCTCATCTGTCCCTGATCCCTTGAGTCTCTCTTTGCTCAGTTGAGCTGGATGCTCTGTGCCTGGGAATGCTTCTGTTGGCTATGAGCAGAGGCTGCAGGAATCCTCCTCCTGCTCTTCTCTCCTCCCCACAGCACTAACTGTGCTACCTCTGTAGGGGAAAAAAAAAAAAAACCCACCACAAACCAAAAAAGCTTCAACCTTACAGGTACTAAAAGTTCCAGCGTTTAGCCACAAGTAATATCCACTCCTGAATTGTTCATGTTAATTTGTGCACGGTTGCCACAGGAGCTCTGATTTAACTAACAACTGTATTTGGCTTTTCTTTTGTCCAAAGCTTGTGAGAATAGACGAAAGAGCAAGGGCTAGAACAGGGAAGAAATGAAGTGGCTGTCACTTGGTGTCTCCTTTCAGTTCTTTTCCCCAAAACTTGGGTTTCTTCAGAGCAAATTCACATACCCCAAGGAGCACACAGTAAAAGATCAAAGGTAAGTCATTGCTTGAGGTGAGAACAAGTTCTCCTGCCACGTCCAGCTTTCCATGATGACGGTCACAACTAGCACCCAAAGGCCATTGCCATGTGTCAGTCTCACCATTGAGGTTTTTCTGAAATATTTCTGTAGTTCAGGCAACCACCTGAAAACATCTCAAGCCACGAGAAACGAATTAAAGATTCCAGGTTTTACTGCATGTTATATATCTGTGTTAAGAAGAGCGTGATGCCACCATTGTTCTGACTAAAACCTGAAGCATCTTTTTTGCATGTGCACAAAACCAGGTTGGGATATGCGCATGGTGAGAAAAGATACATCTCAGACCTGTTGGGACTGTGCAAATCACTGTGAATCCCTGGAGGTGTATGTGGGGCCTGCGTGGCATGACCAGCATCGGGGAAGGGAAGGCAGGGGACTTTACTCATAGTAGGTCTGGTCTTCATCAGTCAGCTGTTGTAGGTGTAGCAGGTCTGCAGTATTTCACTTTTCTGCGAGACTCAAGTTTGTGGCTTTTGTGCACAGCAGAAGACTTCTGACCCTCTTAGTGACCTCTTCTCTTTGTATATAAGGCAGGCGCGTAAAAAGACATCTGGGATAGGAGTTAAATTTCTTACCTCCTTTTTTTAATGAAGTTTTTTTTATTTTTTTCAAAATCATCTGCAGTTTGGTTTTGTTTTTTAGCCTTTCAAATGAGAAGACTGGCAGCTGGCTGATGACCTGATTATTTACTTGAGGGAACACAGCCTTCCTAGAGGAAGCCTTAGACCCACCTGCCTCGCTTCGCCAAGTTAGCCACGATCTCCGCCTAGCCGAGTGTAACGCAGCTGACCTTCACCATATACACTGCTGCGGAAGCGCTGTATGTGAAATATCTGGTCCCCAGCACCCAAACCCATAGCTCCTAGTTTCTCACGCAGTGATACTTGCTAACAGGCGATGCACAGCACGCTCTGCCAGCTTCTGCAGTTGGAAGTGTAGCTAACAACCAGCACAGCTCCACTTGGAAAGTTATGTTTTCAAGGCAAGAGCTTAAAAAATTTGCATCTTTGTAAACTGGGTACTTGACCTAATTGAGCATAGATCAGAAGTAATTTGTGACAAACGAAGGGGCCTTTGCTAGGGAATGCCAGAGCCCTGCCATCTGGGACACGGTTTCTCTGGTCAGGTTCTGCTGCAGGTATCCTTTGGCAACTACTTGAAAGTAGACCTCTGGAGCAGGAGGGGGAAGATAAATTCCTTGCACCTTTAGAAAGACTTTTGAACTAGCTTGGAGACCTAGGATATAAATATACTGTCATCCTAACTTGTTCCTGCCCTGACAAAAACAAGTATAATTTTTGAAGAATGCCAGCTTTGTAAATACTCTGCTATTCTCAGCCCTCAAAAGAGCAACTGTGTCTTTTTTTTTTTTTTTTTTTTTTTTTTTGTGATGCAGCGTCCCCTTTTCAGACAGCTAGCATGACACAAGACTAGAGAAACTGGATGCTGCATTGTTTCAAAAACTAGTTGCTTTAAAGTCTGGTAATCTTAAAGTGCTTATTCAGTGTTATCTGAATAAAAAATATTCCAGTATTAGATTTGACTTTGGAAATCTGATAGCATGATGAATCTGTTGCTGTTGCACTAAGGCCATTGTTGCACCAGCTACAGCGCTCTCTCTTTCTCTCTCCCTTCAGAGGAATTCGTACTTCACTCGGTGAAACAACTATCTCCAATAGTCATGAGTGTTAGGAAGATCCTTGGGTTCCTTTCTAAACTGCAATGTAGGACAAAACGTATTACCTTCACAGTGCATGATTGTTTTTACACAGAAGTCAATGAAACCTTTCCTATTTTCAATGAAAACAAGTTTCAGACTTTTTAATTCCTACCTACAGGAGTAGCAGTAGAACTGGCCTGATGGGATTTCCTTCACACATGTTTTCACACTTTCTCTGCCAGTGGAAGTGCTCAACTGCAAAGTGGTTTAGCTCTAACGAAAGCTTGAAGGACAGTTTAGGATCAGGCTGGTTTTGAGCTACAGGGAAAGAAGTTTTCTGCAGACAACTTGAAGGAGGAAAAAGACCTGTTCTCCAACAATATTAAAGAGTTTCTCAATTCTTCTATCTTTTAAGAAGTCTTCTCTTCATTCTCAGGTAAATTGAGCATTTTTCAAGCAAATGTGATAAATTCAAGAACGGGGCATTTTAATAGACTGGAAACTTAACCACAGAGAGAAAAAAATACCTCTCCATAAGAAAGCAGTGTGTGTGAGTAGGTACTTGAATTCTATGCACGTCTTCAGTTATGGCTTGAAAGTATCAGTCCTCAGTAGCAATCTAAGACAAGACCTGAAAAATGTTCAGTGTGTTCAGTGGCCTAGTGTAACTGATCTTTTTCCTCCTTTAAGTTCTGAAAACTGAACAAGTGAAATCAAGTTTTTCATTAAGTACCATTTCACTGAATGAGAATGAATGAATGGCCTCTTTAGGAAAACCTCTTACAAGTTAATAACCTTGGCGGGGTCGTCTTTGATGGCATCCTTTTCTTCCAAGGTTGTATGCTTTAAATTTGCCTCTTTTGAGGAAGAAGATGGGATTAAGATAGCCTAGGTAGTACACGGGAAGACAATGACTTTGGTTAATCATTACTCTTACATGTCAGACTCTAGATGAATGGTTCCAGCTTGACCTGTTCCTAAAGCTTCGGTTATGGCTTTAAAAATTGGCCTGGTCCTATGGAAGAAAGACCACCATGTATTAAAGCATTAGTTAAAATTAAAAAGGTGAACATATAACAGTGCACAATAAATGCAGGCTGCTGTTGGAGGGAGTGGATTTTTCTGCTACTTTCAGACCCCAATGCCCATAGTTGCTGATTAGAGGAGATGGTGGTCCTTCTGGAAGAGACCAGTTGCTGATGGGTGGCTTCAGTGCCTGAGGGTGCTGGACGCCCTGAAGTAGGAAAGGAACTTGTAGCAGAGGCTCACCACAAAGTACCAGATGTTTCGAGCCATCTGTGACCTTGCAATGAAAATGCGCCAGATGATCACAAGGAGGGTGGTGTTGAATGCATATCGGATGTTCCTCAGCCTGAGAAAGAGAAAGAGGCATCTTATGGAGAAAGACAAAACCAACAAAAAGCTACGGGCAATTTTGTAAGAAATCCTGTTTAAAAGCTGCCCCAGGGCTTTGCCCTATTCCTATTGTGGTGAAGACACTGTGGCCAAGATGTCCCTACTGTCCTGCCAAGGACTGTGTTGAAGTTATGGTATAGTGAATAGGTAATGAGATAGGTAGAATGCTTCCATTGCAACTGTCTCTTGTTCCACGTACTGTCATTTCAGACAAGAAGAGACAGTGAAGTCATACTGAGAGTTGTTTTTCTAATGACAGTCTAGCTCCAGTACTTTCTGCTTTGATTTGCTGTATTGGCTATTTTTCACTTAGTAGGATTGGTGACAGGCTGAGGACCTCTGCAGGAGCTGATAAGGTTCTCCTTTTTGGTTGAAGCCTTGCCTTTAATGTTGGCAAATTACTCAATAATCATAAATGGTCTTCACTTTTGCAGTACTGCAGCACTGGAGATTTGGGTGTGGGGTTGTTTTTACACCATATACTTAAATGGGATTACTGGGTCTTTAAGATGCTAATCATCTTGTCCTCTTTTTGCCACGCCAAAAATTTAGGCAGTTCTCCAATTCTCACTTTCCCACTGTCTGTCCAAGGGAAGAAAGCTTCATGCATAATGTGGCCAAGATTGGTTTAATTTTATTAAAGGTCCTTGTTTGTTTGGGTTTTTTGTAAAGTTTATCACTGTGCTGTACCACACTGCCTATTTGGGCTATGAGGCAGTTCTTTGCCTGTTACACAGGTTCTTCTAAATCCTTTTAAAATGACCCATGAACAAAGAACTTGTTTAGGAGTCCTTGCTATGGCAAAAGGCTGTTTTATGCTTATAGCACTTACAGTGCAAAAAAATGGTTTTCTTAAATGAAACAACTGGGGTCTTACTCCAAGGGAATTGCTCTTTCTCCTTTTGCCTGCACTTCTCAGGAAAAGGGCTGGAGAAGACGGGAAGAGCACAATCTTTAACTGAATAGAAGGACAATCTCAAAATGCTCGTTCAGACTCTCTTAAATTGTCACCAAGGACTGAATGCACCAATGCAATGCTTTCCACTAATTTTGGAGAATTTTTTGCTCATTATCCCCAAGGAATTAGAAACTTCAACTTTAAAGGGAGATTTAAAATCATACAAATGCTTAAAGTTTTTATGCAAAGTCTTTGAATTGCTAAAAACTTCTAGGAGCTTCACAAAATCTAAATCTGGCCCTTATTTTTCTATTGTAATTCTGAATGACATCTGCATTCATGTATTCCTCTTATGCATTGTAACTTCATTAATTGGTAATTTGCTAAGAAGGGATAATATCTAGCCCCTGATTGCTAATGTCATCAAAAGTCCCTTTTTTCTTCAGCGTGGAGAAATAAAACACTGACAGCCCTCTGCCCTAAGAAATAAGCTATGCTATGTTTATCTCTGTATTATTCAACGACAATTAGTGCAATGTAAATAGAATAATTTTCTTCAAAAGCCATTCAAGATAGCCAGGAAATCTTGTCCTTGTCACTCATTATGACTTACTTTCGTAAGTGCTGCTTTGCTGCTGGAATGCCAGCCATGTCCTCATTTAGCAAGTACTTCTTAGCACCTAGGCAGTAGCTTTCAATGTATTCTGACCAGTGCAGCTGACGAACATCAAAGTTGTATAACTGGAATTTAAAGACAAAGAGCAGAAATTAAATGCTAGAGTTGAAAACAAGTTCACTTTAAGCATCAATTCTTCATTGACCTCCGTTCCTGGCAAGGCCCCCTCTCTGAAGTTCTTCAAGCCATGAAGTTTCCAATAAGACACGGGCACCAACAGACTATATTTTACAGCTGTTGATTAATGTCTTACCTAGCTGGGAATTTGGGTAAAGCAAGCAGAAATTTAGTGCAAGCTGCAGAAAATAAAAAGGTAAATTTCATTTCAGCTGGCAATTTTTGCATAGATACACATGTTTGTACACACACACATACACAAAACCACCCAACCCTGGAAGAAAAACGGAATTCCACCCAGGTAAATGGAATCATCTGGAAAACTCCATGCAGTTTTTAATGGGTCACTAGAATTACATATAAAGAAATTAATTGGACATTGAATCAACAGGTGCTTCTGCAGTAGTTTTATTCTGTGCTTCATTCTCTCTCAGTGGCTAGATAAACAGAGACCAAGAAATAGGTTACTCTGCTGTTTGGCATCAAAAATCCTCATCATAGGGCTAAAGACCCCAGGCAATTTCAAAAGTTGATATTGGAAAAATTGTTTGTAAGCTCACATAGAATTGCCTAGGTTGGACAGGACCTTTCAGATCATCTAGTCCAACCATCAACCTAACACTGACAAAAACCATCACTAAACCATATCTCTAAGTGCTATGTCAACCTGTCTTTTGAACACCTCCAGGGACGGTGCCTCAACCACTTCCCTGGTCAGCCCGTTCCAAGGCTTAAGAACCCTTTCAGTGTAAACATTTTTCCTAATCTCCAATCTAAACCTCCCCTGGTGCAACTTGAGGCCATTTCCTCTTGTCCTATCACTTGTGACTTGGGAGAAGAGACCGACCCCCCCTGGCTAAACCCTCCTTTCAGGGGGTTGGAGAGAGCAAGAAGGTCTCCCCTCAGCCTCCTTTTCTCCAGGCTCTTCCCAGTTCCCTCAGCCACTCCTCATAAGACTTGTTCTCCAGACCCCTCACCAGCTCCATTGCCCTTCTCTGACCCGCTCCAGCACCTTTATGTCATTTTTGCGGTGAGGACCCAAAACTGGACACAATACTCAAGGTGGGCAAAATTTCCCTGACTGGGAACCCGTGCCGCAGCAGTGAGAGGGCTGAATCCTAACCACTAGCTCTCAGGTGGCTGCCTGTCTATTAGAGCAAAGAAAGGATTTGTAAAGACAAAGATGTCTGGTTATTCAGAATTTTTTTTTTTAATGAATGAGCGAAGTGACAGGCGTTTCTTACTTACAGGGTCCTAAAAGGGAAGATAAGGCCAACAAGGCCAAGTGCCGGGTCCTGCACTTGGGTCACAACAACCCCCTGCAGTGCCACAGGCTGGGGGCAGAGTGGCTGGAGCTGCCTGGCAGAAAAGGGCCTGGGGGTGTTGGTCGACTGTCGGCTGAACATGAGCCAGCAGTGTGCCCAGGTGGCCAGGAAGGCCAACAGCATCCTGGCCTGTGTCAGGAACAGCGTGGTGGGTACGACCCAAGAGGTGATCGTCCCCCTGTACTCAGCACTGGTGAGGCCTCACCTCGAGGGCTGTGTCCAGTTTTGGGCCCCTCACCACAAAAAAGACATTGAGGGGCTGGAGCTAGTCCAGAGAAGGGCAACAAAGCTGGTGAGGGGTCTGGAGAGTAAGTCTTATGAGGAGAGGCTGAGGGAGCTGGGGGTGTTCAGTCTGAAGAAGAGGAGGCTGAGGGGAGACCTTATCGCGCTCTATAACTACCTGAAGGGAGGTGTAGAGAAGTGGGGGTCGGTCTTGTCTCCCAAGTCACAGGAGACAGGACAAGGGGAAATGGCCTCAAGTTGCACCAGGGGAGGTTTAGATTGGATGTTAGGAAACATTTCTTCACGGAAAGGGTTATCCAGCATTGGAATGGGCTGCCCAGGGAAGTGGTTGAGGCACCATCCCTGGAGGTGTTCAAAAGACAGGTTGACATGGTCCTCAAGAATATGGTTTAGTGATTTTTTTATTGCTTATTTCTTATTTATTTTTTTGTCAGAGTTGGGTTGATGGTTGGACTAGATGATCTTTAAGGTCCCTTCCAACCTAGACAATTCTATGATTCTAAGATATTCAGAAAAAACCCCTTCCTTTCACCTCCATGCCAATCCAGGCCTTTTGCTTAGGCGCAAGAGCTTTGGTATCAGATCAGCAATAACTTGAGCAGAGAGGGGTTAGCTAACTATGTCAAATACAGGGGGTAAATTACTCTGCAGGTCCCGGGGTGTCTGTTAAGACACGTATAGAGATCTGTTCTGCCCATAAACTATCTGTCTTGAATACTGCTTGCAAAGTAGCAGTGGCAGCACTGGATGCAGTGCACATCACCAAGTTCTCATAAACAATCCCATTCTTAAGGGGTAGTATCCAAACCTAGATAGACAAGAACGGAGTTTGACACGCAGATTGATTACTCTTTGGGGACTTAAATAGAATAGTATTTTTTTTTCTCCATATTGTTCAGGGTAAGACACTATATGTTAACTAAATTTCCTCAGGCAGTGCCCGTTAAAGCCAATGTAGATGAAAATGTCAAAAATGAAATTTCAAATAATTTCACAGAATCACATGGGGTTGGAAGGGACCTCCAGAGATCATCTAGTCCAACCCCCTGCCAGAGCAGGTCCACCCAGAGCAGGTTACACAGGAACGTGTCCAGGTGGGTTTGGAATGTCTCCAGAGAAGGAGACTCCACCACCTCTCTGGGCAGCCTCTTCCACCCTCACAGGAAAGAAGTTCCTCCTCATGTTTAGGTGGAGCTTCTTAGATTCAAGTTTGTGCCCATTTCCTCTTCTTCTATCCCTGGGCACCGCTGAAAAAAGACTGGCCCCATCCTCTTGACACCCCCCTAGTATTTGTATCTAGATCACCCGCCACGTTAACTGGAAAGACTTGAGTGATTGACCTGTCTCAGGAGAACAGGCAGTACATCTGAGGAGAAAACATTTTCCTATTATAAATGGAAGGTTCCTGATAAGTTATTTAATAAAACAAGGAGAAAATAATTTATTTCAGGTTAGTCAATTCCAGCCATCTAGGCAGATGTAATTCAAAAGCTCAACCGTACAGCAAAAGTAAGTGCTGCAGATGAACAGCACTGGAGATTAGCAATCCATATTAAGGACATACTTACCTTTTTGTCCTCTGTGTTAAGGTGACTCATTAACATATTCATATTATCTGAAGACCAGTCCCAGGACTGGGTGGAGAAATACTGCAGGAGCATCATAGACTTGTGCAGTCGATTGATAACCTTCATCATTCTGAAACAAAGGAGGAGTGTCAAAGGTGGATAGGAAGTTTGATCTTATGCAAAAGCTGTGGGTATGCTCTGTAGGTGTTTTCACCAATCCAGGTGAAAAGGCACTGCAGTTCCTGATGATCACTACACTGGAGCTCAACAGGCTGAGAACTTGCTCAACAAGTCTAACTGCTCCAGTGAGTCTTGAGCCTACAGTTACTCAGCTTTTATTGTTGGCTGGAACACGGGTGCAAACATGCATTTTCCAGGGCAAGAATGATGCCTAACTTACCAGTCACAACCCAGGGCCTCGTCGAGCCTCTCCTTGAATATCTCCAGGGAAGGGGCCTCAACCACCTCCCTGGGCAACCTGTTCCAGTGCTCCACCACCCTCACAGTGAAGAACCCTCTCCTCATCTCCAGTCTAAATCTGTTCCCCTCCAGCTTGAAGCCATTGCCCCTCGTCCTGTCACTGCAGGCCTTTCTAAACAGGCTCTCCCCAGCCTTCCTGTAGGCTCCCTTCAGGTACTGGAAGGCTGCTATTAGGTCTCCCCGGAGCCTCCTCTTCTCCAGGCTGAACAACCACAGCTCCCTCAGCCTGTCCTCATAGCAGAGGTGCTCCATCCCCCTGATCATCCTTGTGGCCCTCCTCTGGACCCTCTCCATCAGGTCCATGTCCTTCTTATATTGAGGGCTCCAGACCTGCACACAATACTCCAGGTGAGGTCTCACCAGAGCAGAGTAAAGCGGAAGAATTACCTCTCTGGACCTGCTGGCAACGCATCTTTTGATGCAGCCCAGGCCGTATCTACATCATGTACCACTTGTGAGCTGAAGAGCCCATCTGAACTACTAGGAACACAGCAGATTCCAAAAACACAGAGGTATATTTCTTGCCTCCTAAGGTGGATACTTCTCTTTCTGCCACACAAATTTTTTTTCTGTTCTCAAGCCTGAGCTGGCTCCCAAAGCAAGGCTCTAATTTTTGGAGTTAACTCCAGGAGAGAGGTGACTGCATCTGCAGCATGGACAAGCTCTGAAGTCAATTGCTCAACTTCAGTTTTCAGATAATGGAATGATTTTCATGTCTTTGGGCTTCTTTGATCTCTCTCTAAAAAAAAAAAAGTATATTTATTTTGTTTTTCTTAAAGGCCCTTCTTGTATGATATAGCGGCATTTTTTAGGTTTATTTTGTGTCCTTGATTATAAAGGAAGGGTGCGATAGCATGCACTCCTGGTGGATGACCTTGAAAATCATCCAGGACCTAAGATTAATTTTTTTTGTGCCTCTGTGTGTAACTATCTGAATGTCTTCCTGGCACCTGAGCATCCTGGTAAAGATGAAAGCTACTTCAAGGGCTTTGCTGCTACACAGGGACTTTGGAAATGTAGGTTCAGGTCTCTCGTGTGTCTTTGCCTTTTTTTTATTATTCATTTTTTTATATAAGAGGGGATGACAGTAATGCTGTCCTGCCTCGCAGGATTATTTTACGGTTGTCCCAGTCGTCATGAGCACAAAAGGTCTCTGGGAGGCAGTTGTTTCAAAGCGTGATGTACAGCACTCAGTCAATTTTGAGAGAACACCACATTCTCTCAGACTGGATAAGGGCAAGAGAAAGCATTAAAAGGCTGATTTCTGTGGAAAACAGAGCTGTTTTCATCAGAAATTTTGAGCTGCCCAAAGGGTAACACAGTCGCCGTGACAAATAAAAGGCGGCGGGCTGGGGAAGAATGGTGCCAGGCTCCTCTCTCCATGTGCAGATGTGACTGCCGCCACCATAAGCACTAAGCACAGCAGGAAAAGACACAATGAGCACATCATTTCAGAGGAGAACTGCGCAGATTACCCAAAGCGAACTGAAAGAGAGCTAAAACCTCACATCGGCACTCAGAATTAAAGTGGCTTTCATTTTAGAAGCAAAGCAAACTGTCAGATTAAGGGAACCTTCATTCTGAATAATTATGTGCACGTTGATCTAAACTACTTCAAAATGACTTCAGATAAATCTTCCCGATTGTGCCTGTGTAGGCAAGTACGATGGGGGAAAGCTCTGTCAATATTTTAATACCTTTTAGGGACTTGAGAAACAAAGTATATGGCGAGACTGCAAAGATCTGAAGTAGCCCCTCAAACTGGCTGCCCAAAAGCCGTCAGCATCTTTAATGCCATTAATGGTAAGAGAATCAACTGTGTGTCCCTACTTATGTTTTGAAAACAGGGTATCCACCCGGCCTCCTGTCAGTGTGGGCAGAAGTAGTTCTGGCTATAGATCTACCCAAAGCAACACATCTGAGCAGCTAAAAGCAAGGGTCAAAAAGAGAATCGAAGCCTCTAAAGAGGTACGTGTGGAAACTATGTTTCATGCTAACTCATTGAGCTTAAATGTTGTGAACACATTCAAATTATTTACTAATTTGGATGAAGGAATGGTCTACTGAAAAAGAAACATGCTTTTCCGCAGCCTCCGAGAGGCTACGGCAAAGATTTCCTATAGAAAATCTCATTCTCCACCAAGGAGGAACCGAGAGGAAAAAATATCAAGTATTAGCTGTCACTGATAGCCTTATTAGTTTCACTTCAGAAATGCATCTTGTCTTCTAAAAAACTGTTTACACCAATGATTTCTTTACTTGCTCCCATACTGAGCCTTGCATGAGCAGATTCTCAGGTGTGACGGATTGCCCCAAGAGACTACTCATGATATAAACCACATTGTTTTCTAAGTCATGGATGGATGTGCAGTAACAGCAGCAAGACATTTAGGGCAATTTATGTGAAATGAGCTAACACTTAAAGTAAGCTTCTCAGGATAGGCAGTATATAAAAGTCTAAAGCTGAAGGAGAAGACTCTTGTACCTAATCCTTCGGTAGATGGAGTACTGCATGTGATAACTAGTAGGAACTACAGCTGAGTTCCCCCTAAATACCCTAAATTCAAATTAGCAAAGGGCTTAGGCTGGTCCTGAGTGAACAGTAGACTTAGGAAATCAGAAGCAGTTCCTACATAACCTGTTGCATATAATAACCCATCACCTTCTGATGAGTTGAGTACGGATACAGTAGAGAACTGAAGCCTGAGTCTTGGTCCTGGCAAAGAAGTTTCTCCTTTCTGCTTGCCAACCTGGCATGGGGTCACGTAGAGAATTCAAGAAACTGCCATGAAGATGGCTTGTCCTTCAGCAGATGAGAGTGACAAGCAGGATGACAGTTAAACCTAGGCACTCTGTTTGAAGCAGAGGGAAAAATCATAGGGAAACATTGAAGTAGGTTCAGTGACACATTCAACTTCTTTTTATTTGAATGTGGTTTGCTGCCCTTAAAGCATAAAGGCTTGATATTTAGGTAGCTGTGGAAAAAAAGACGGAATGAGCTGCTGCTATGCTTTCTACCACATTGTGGCAGTACTTGGATTACCTTATGTAGCATGTAAAAAAAAAAGGGGAATTATATTTTAAAAAGAAAAAAAAAAAAAAAGGACTCGGCAAACTCACAAGTTCATTGCTATGCTGTGTTTGCTCAGGTCACACATCTGAAAGTTCAGGTGAATAGATCTTTCTCAGCATGAGTTCATGACGAGTTCTATTTGAAATTTAAGTGCAGTGTTGCAGCCAATGTCCATTGGCTACCTATGCCATTCAACTTCATGAAATGTCAGTTGTAATGGTAATGCCAAGATCTTACTGCTGCCTGTTTCAACAGAGTTTGGAGATTCCAGGCTACTCATGCTCATATTCAGTTTACCTCTATTTCTATGGTAATTCTTGTCTTCTGCATAACTGGAAGTCTTTTACGGACCAATTTCCCTCCGTAGCAGAATGTCTGAGAGCAATCAGAGCAATACATCAGCCAGGGATCTGCCTGCAAACAGCTGAAGCCAGCTTTCTAACAAGCAGAGAAGCTGAGATGGAACACGGTGCTGGCATACTGCTCTTGCATGGCACAATCAATTCCCCTCGGTGATGGCAGGGAGTAAAAGAGGATGTTGGCTGGGTTACGTTATTTACATCAGGAGTCCTTCCCCATGGGACATGCGTTCCCCCTAGCCATGACACTGCCAAGGCTCAAATACCAATTGTGATGGTAAACTCTCCTTGTAAATACAATTCAGAATTTATTCATACTCAGAAACAACTGCTTCCTAGATTTCAGGGTGTTGGGCCGCTGCTGGCAAGCGCTAATTATGCATCTGGGTTATGGGAAAAAAAAATTTAGAATGTTCTAAACCTTGCCTTACGCAAGTCCTTACGCAAGCTTGAGTCTTTACTCATGACAGGTAGAGGCAATCACATCAGAAAGTTGCAATGGTGGAAATCATAGAATGGTTTGTGTTGGAATGGACCTAGTTCCAACCCCTCTGCCATGGGCAGGGACACCTTCTACTGGATCAGGTTGCTCAAAGCCCCATCCAACCTGGCCATTCTCATAGACAACTATAGAAGAATGATATTCAAATCTTGCTAAACGGAGAGCAACATAACTAACAGTCCTCTCTGGGGCTTGGGAACCTCTGAAGCTTGTAAAGCTGAATTTAAAACCTGTGCTGTCCCCCAGGTACTGGAAATGGTGGGAACCCTAGGCTACGCTTAGCTACGGACATGAGGTTCTTTTTATTTTTGAGCAGTCTCCTCAAGACAAGGAGATGGAAAGAAGACCAGGGATTCCAGGCTGAGGCAGCCAGTTCTCAGAACTCGTTAGAGATCTGCTCTCCATAACAGGGGCAGGTGTGCAGAAGGCTGAAGGTGTGCAGTTTCTTACCTGGGCTTTCTCCCCGTGAGCCTCATGTACAGGTCATAGAGTATGGCCGGTGCCTTGTGACTGACAGTTATCCAGTACTGGTTTATCAAGTAGTTGGACGTCAAGTGAGCGTTGGGTGTCCGGAAAGCCTGCTCCAGCGGGTTCCTTTTGAACGTGGACATGACGTACTGCTCTATAAGGGAATAGGCATTTTACTTAAAAACAGGTACTTAATTTCAGTTGTACTGGGCGCAACCATACCAACATGCTGCCCAAGTCACAGTGCTTCAAATGTTATGTGAACTATGGCACAAGGGGTTGGACAAAATCATCTCATGGTCCCTTCTGGCATTAAATTTGATGACTCCATCTATTGTTTATTTGAAGCACAACCTGACTCTAGACTTAATAGTGGCAGACAAACTTCCTTTTCGAAACACCAAAATGTAATGGAGGAAAAGCGAGTAGCTGTAGCCCGAAACACTTCAAACCAAGGAACTGCAGTTCTGCTTTCACCCGCAGTAGATGCAGAAGCAATTGGTAAGCATTAGCATAGCTTCAGATCACTGAAAGCAAACTGTGATCTGCTAGCATAAACCAAAAATGACATTTCTAATTTCTAATCAATTTTTCACAAGGGCTGATGTCAATACCAGTCTGAGTCAGGGACGAGTTGTTTACATGCAGAGGGTGCTGCTTCTAGAAAGGCTTCATTATATCCTTCCAAACTGCATCTGACCCCCAACGCCAAATACCTCAGCCTATTTCCAGAGGAGCTCTGGGTGCACCAAAGCAGCCAACTGCCGTGCATTCTTAGCTTGAGAAGTTACTGATAGGGTGGTAGTCTTTCATTCTCTTTGTATGTTAGGGCACAAAATACGTTGCCCCTGATTCTGCTGTCTTGCAGTGGCACAGTGCCACAGGAGTGGCATCTAGATGTATGTATGGGGGCATTTGCATATTGCAGGGGCTTAACGGAACTGCAGTAGTTGAATATAAGACTATCATCCTAGGGACTGATAAACAGATGGTGCTCCTATTCCTGAGCACCAGTGAGCTCAACAGGGAAAAATATGTGGGCTTTTTTTACTTTTTAAAAAATGAATTTGAGAGTTACGACATCAATCTGTGGTCATATTATAGTTTACTCTCTAAGCTTCTGTTACAAATAGAAAATCAGATAAGAATTTGCAAGTCAGAAGAAAACATTCAGATCATCCTTAGATAAGCAGATTCCAGTCATAATATTCAGAGAGTCCTCTCATGTATCTGCCGTCATCTCATTACTGCACTTCAAGTAGTGATTTTCACTGCACTTCTACGTAACAACAACTAGAAGAGACTTGGTAGCCACTTAGCTGTTAAGTTGAGACAACAAAGACTTTCAAAATGGTACAATTTAGTTTGAGTGCAAGTTCATCGTTCATTTTTGTGGCCCTTGTGCTGTGAGTTTAATGGCTGAAGGCCGGTTCTCCTGAAACCTATCTTGTATCTGAACAGCTAGAACTGACTGCCGTCCCTTCCGTCTCACGAAGCCCCACAGCAATGCTGTGGTTACCTTGTGGTCATCTTGCGGGCTGCGATACGGAAATCTTACCCTTTGCAGCATGTTTTCCCCAGATGGCAAGGATTAGCCAAAAAAACCCCCTCCTATTCAAACTTCCCCATGTAGTTCTGCCTGACAGGGAGGGCTCACAGGAGCGGTTTTACCAAAGATGTGGAAAGGTGTTTATTCCTGGCAGGGGAGTGGTGATAAACAGTTTGGGATGGGCTACTGGGAAGGAAGCCACTGTCTTGGCCCAGCTCTTGACAGAGTTTGTGTCAGTATAAGCAGTGCGTGAGGACTTTCTTTCCTCTATGTCAGCAGCATGGCCATTTACTACGATTATACTGTGACAAAGCCCATCCTGGCTTAAATAAAGAGAGACCTGCTGCCAGTTTGGAGGTGGCTGTATAACAGTGCCCATCAAATAGCTCATGGATTAGGAGAGCAATCCCATGGAGTCATGGAATGACCTGGGTTGGAAGGGACCTTTAAGATCATTGAGTCCAACCATCAACCTAACACTGACAAAACCACCACTAACCCATGTCCTCAATCCCTGAGAAGTGACACCACAAACCCTACGGCAAAATTTTGGCAGTATCGGTCTCCAGCCCTAAATTGTGACATTATCAAGATCACAGGCAAGGAGAACAAGCAGATTATCCACCCCCTTTCAAGAATTAAAGAGCTTCTCAAGTGACTGAACCTTTTCCCCAGATGGGAACATTTAAGCAGTCCACGAAGATGCTGAGCTAGGGAGCCCTCAGCCTTTTGACCTGTGGATATTGCTCCATTTTTAGGTCTTGAAGCTAAAAAAAAGGGGAGGGGGAGTGGGAAGAAAAGGAAAAAAATGTGTCTTTTTTGGTTGCTGGTTTTTTTCCCCATCTGCTTATGGCAGCCCTCAGCTAAAGATCTTCCATGGTACCATCAAGCTTCACAAGCCCATCACACATTGACAGATTGCTCATCCCATTTTTCTGGGAGTGCCCACAGCCGAGGTAGCCACAGGCTATAAATATTCTGGCAGTTGAGGAATTTATCAAAATCCAAAGGAATTCTCACAGCCAAGCTCGCTGCAAATAAATAGAGCATCAGCAAAATGTAACACGGAAGATTTATGCTAAAAAAAATCCCATGAACTCTGCTGCTTCTCCCTATAAGGAACTTTCTCCAAGAGACACTTGAAATCCAAGTTTACTAACAAACTCTCATCTGCTTATCAATATTTAACTTTATTTGGTTTCATTCGTTCACTTCATTTCCTAATGGCAACCCATCAGTTCAACTGGGAACTGCTGATACTTTGGAATTGCGACATTTTTGATAGTGTCTGCAGCACATGCTTATGGCTCAGTTTATTCAAATCCTGATGTTAATATACTGCAAATCTAGTTTTCAGCTGTAAACTGGTTGAGAAGGTTTCCCTTTGGAAACCCACTGAAGACACTACTGCCTTTCTTTTTTCTTTGCATTTTTGGCATCTTTGGTCAGGATAGCAAGAAAGAGCTAATCAGTAAGTGGAAAATGCAGCCCTTGTTATTTCAGAACATCAGCCATACACCAAATTCACACAAATCAGCAACACCCTTATCATCTCAGTTGCTTAGGGCTTTCAGAGGAAAACACAACTGCAGTATTATGCTGTGATATTACTCGGTACAAGATGCACGTATGTCAAGAGCTGATATCTGCTGAAAACTCAAGAAAAAAAATCTTAAAGTCAGGAATGAAAGCAGTTTTGTTTTAAAATGCACATACAAAGACAGTGAGACCAACCCTAAAGACTTACTGGAAGGAAGTCAGGAAAACACCAGTTTTGTGTAACATGGAATGGTTAATGCTATGGGCGTTTTTTTTATGAACTTTCTTTACCCTGGCTTGCACTGACTTGGCACAATTGTATTAGCTCCTAATTTCTAGAAAGTGTTCAACTCTGCAAGTTTAGCAAGTCTCTTATTCTATAAAAGTTTGTTTTGGAGGTAGAGAGAGAAAGAATCAGACAGACAGATGGGTCAGGGAGGCACAGAATCCCAAAGCGGAAACACATCACCTCTAGGAGCTACTGAAACAACTCAGCGGGTGGATGGTCTTTCCCCTCTGACCACAGCGCAAAAACACAGCAGCACATTCTACAACTCAGAGGCAGGGGGAGAATCGGACACCACTCTTGCCATGTAGACTGTCAAGGATAAATTGAAATTAAGTTTTCCCATGCTGAATGCCATTTTAAAGCCTGCTTTTAGGTTTAGTTCTGAGCAGAAACTGCAAAATGGATTTCACGAAGCAAGATTTACATTGCAGCAAAGCAGAATATGCTTCTTCAGATTAATACTCAGTTGTCTGACCACATTTTTGTAATAGGAGGGAGAGTAACAAGAAAGTAAGAGAACTTCCCAAGGCATAACATTATTTGGAAAAGAAGTAAATCAGTTAAGGTTCCTTTTAACATTAGAGGTTTGTCTGTATCTGGAGATCTGTAGAATAAACTGTTTTCCAATGGATGTTTAAGCTCTTAAGTAGACATATATTTTTCAAATAATTCTCTTCTAGATCTCTTTCTCCTCCTTTCCCCCAAGCTCATCACCTTTGTACTCAAAATGTCCCCATCTCAGACACTTCTGATCCCTACCCAGAAGGGTATCCTCAGCCTACTCCAGACTCAATTTCTCAGTTTGATATTTCTCTCATTTCCTCCTCTTTCCTTGAAAAATCCCTACTCTGTTGTGTTCGCCTGTCATTCCTACAGGTGGTCCTGGTGGAAGTCTCCCTAACCAGGTACCCCAGGTCCTTCCCTCTGCAAACCCCACGTCTGGTTTGCACTAAAACGCTCAGTCCCACTGGTGACTCCCATTCCCCACCCTTGTTTCTCATCAGCTTCCAGTCTTGCTTTCACAACCCTCCACCTTGATAACAGATTACAAACCCTGTGCCACTCCAGCCTCCCCAGACTCCTTGAACAGACTCTCTTTCCCTCTACTGATCCCGTGCCTCCTGTATATTTGCATCAAACAGCTTCTTTCATGCTGGGGAAAAAGAAAAATTATGGAAAAACTGAAAAAATGCTAGAGGTAGAGACCTGGCCTCAATAATTTCACTGTGAAAGGTGAAATTTAGCAGAAATGTTAGCAGAGTAAACCCAGTTGGAAACGGGCTTTCAAAAAGAGAAGGTGACAAACTTGAGTAGCAAACGCTGCCCCATTGCAAAGGAGGAAACTGGTGGGTGAAGTTTGGTCCTTCTGTGCAGGGGTAGGACTAGTCACTGGTAGCTCCTCTTTAAGAGAGATCATAGAATCACAGAGTCATCTAGGTTGGAAGGGACCTTAAAGATCATCTAGTCCAACCATCAACCCAACTCTGACAAAAAAATAAATAAGAAATAAGCAATTAAAAAATAAATAAATCACTAAACCATATTTTTGAGGACCATGTCAACCTGTCTTTTGAACACCTCCAGGGATGGTGCCTCAACCACTTCCCTGAGCCTGTTGGTAGTGCATGCCATGAGACTGGCTGCCTAGAAGCCAAATAACAGTGAGTAGGCAGAGAAGTAATATGAATGAGTTGAGAAAGTCTGTCATATATACAAATAAGATTTTAGAATTGCGTGTATTTACCAAAAAGACATTGATAGAAGACTGAATTGTGAATTCAATTGGATGCCTGGATGGTTGCACTTGTAACATCCTAATGCAAAAAAACTTTCCCAAACTCATTTCTTAAACCACGCAACACTTGTAAGGGCAAAATTTTGCTCTTCGATACTCCATCCTAATTCATGGGTCTAAACCTAATAGCCTTCCTCAGCCTGCTGCTCTCAGGAAAACCGTGGATACAGCATGTGGTAGAAAAAACTCCATGGTGTCACCCAAGGAGAAAATTTTGCCTTCAGTCCCATCATGCAGCGGAACTGCTTCTGCAACTTTTGCCGCACTCAGATAATTTCATTGCTAAACCCCCAGTTATGAGCAAAGTAACAGAACAAGATCTGCTACAATGCATTAACACGTTGCTGTTTTCATCAGTAAAATTAGACTGAGAACGGGTTAAGACAGGCAAACCTGAAGAAGAGGCGCTCCCATGGCTGTTGCCTAAAGGAGCTGCCTGTGAAGACCTTTGCATTTACTCCTGTGAAAAAGCCAGAGAAGATCTGACTACACATTATGAAGACTGGCTACATTTTCCAACTATTACCTATGAAGCCTCACCTCTTCCCTCAGACTGCGACAAACCACAGCATTAAATCTCTCATCAAAAAACTGTCAGGAACTTGGCGTGATTTTCTCACTGCTCAGCCAATTGCTGAAACCTCTTCCCTGCTAGATCATAAAATGGTTAAAGTTGGAAGGGAACTTAAAGATCATCGAGTTCCAACCCCCCTGCCCTGGGCAGGGACACCTCCCACCAGACCAGGTTGCTCCAAGCCCCATCCAGCCTGGCCTTGAACCCCTCCAGGGATGGGGCAGCCACAGCTTCTCCGGGCAACCTGGACCAGTGTCCTGCCATCCTCACAACAAAAAATTTCTTCCTAATATCTAATCTAAATCTCCCCTCTTTCAGTTTACAGCTATTGCCCCTCGTCCTATCACTGCACTACCTGATAAACAGTCCCTCCCCACCTCTCCTGTAGGCCCCTTTTAGGTACTGGAAGGCTGCTTTAAGGTCTCTCTGAAGCCTTCTCTTCTCCAGACTGAGCAATCTCAACTCTCTCAGCCTGTCTTGATAGAAGAGGTGCTCCAGCCCTCTCTTCATCTTCATAGCCTTCCTTGGACTCAATCCAACCGGTTCATGTCCTTCTTATGTTGGGGGCCCCAGAGCTGGACGCAGTACTCCAGGTAGAGTCTCACGAGAGCACAGTAGAAGGGCAGAATCACCTCCCTCCACCTGCTTACTTGATCAAATCTCATGGTAGGACATTGGTAGGGTTTTCAGACAAGCCTTGTTCTGAAAATGCAGTGTTCTGCTCACTTACAGTTTGCCAGTTAAATAATGCAAAGACAAATGCAAAGCAAAGGCTGAGAGGTGAAACACCACAGGAGTGATTTGCCAGCATCCTGTATTTAAAGCACAAAGATATGCATTAATGTCTAACAGAAAGCAAATCTGGCCCTGTATCTGTCTATGACCGTATGTAGTATTTCTGCTGCTTGGCTTCAGCGTGAGTCTCCCTTTCTTTCATCCCTACCTTGGAAACACAAGCATTTGAAGGTAAGTCAGCCATGAAAATAATTTGAATTCTTCCATTGACAAAGTTCATGACCAAAAGGCAAACTGCTCTCCAAGCACACCTGACATTTTAAGGTTTGCCTTCTCAAGTCTACACCATATATTTCTGTTTACAATTTTCTTCACAGAAAGAGGAAGAAAGGCAACCCTACTTCCACAACAAACCAGCTTTAATTCATTATCAAGGTTTTCCAAGTGTTTTCAGAGCACAAAAAAACATCCCAAACCTAGAAAAGCTTCTCATTCAGAAAAGGAAGACGTCCTGTTACAGCTTTGCAGAGCATAGAATCATAGAATCATTTAGGTTGGAAAAGACCCTTGGGATCATCGAGTCCAATCATCAACCCTGATCTACACCATATCCCCCAACACCACATCTAAACCACTCTTACACTCATCCAAGGATGGTGACTCAACACCTTCTCATAGAATTAAGGAACTGGTTCTCTATTCCTTTTCCCACCACTTTAATACCTCAGTGCAGCAAAGCACGTACTTGGCAGGGCTGTTATGTGATCAAGCCCACAATGAAAATGGAATAAACGCTTTCCTTAACTGAATGCCCATCATCAGGAGCTTTTGCTCACAGGACCCTCACCTCCTGCAGTTGGGCCACCCACATGCAATTTGAATGGCAGACGCTGAATGTCACCTAAATAGAGGAAACCACCTTTTCAAAGCCTAGCTGAGCAAAGCAAGTGATGCTTGACATGTTCTAGGTTTAAATCAGACCTTACCCATTTCTCCCCAGAAGAAAGGGTTGATTCCACCTGTAGTGCAGTTGTACACCAATAGGTTTTTTGGTCTGGAAAAGAGAAAGAAGTGTCATTTTAGTGTGAAGAGAAGCACCCAAATGTTTATTACCGGAGTATGGAAGCCAACAGCCCAAGAAACAGTAACATCAGCTCATGAAAAAATGCAGAAGAGGTCATTTTTCATAAATATGAAAAGGTAGTATAAAACATTAACTTTTTAATAAGATTCAGTCAGATTCTGGAGAGCATATGAAGTTAATAAAGACAGATGGGGTTTAAGAAAAATCACCTATATATAATGTATCAAAAATCATAAAAACAGTAAGCAAAGCATACATACTGACAAATTTCTGATTTATTTTTATTAATATCTCTTAGTATACTGTAAATAATTGGCCCAACCCAACCTCAGGGGGACACTGTGTACTTTGCAATCATTGCAGACTTAATGGATATGATTTGTGCTACTTTTAAATGCTGTTTGTCAGGGTGGTGATTACAAATCAGTCCATTTCAAGAAAATTCTCATTTTAATACCAAATACAGCTTGGTTGTTATTTGCATGTGGAACTAAACATAGATCACACAGGTTGTATTTTTTTGATACAAGACAAGAATGAGTCAAAACAGATTTTCTGATCTAAGCCTGCCTTGCCAAAGGTGCAAGTGATGCCATCAATACAGCATTTCTCTTACTCTGCATTAGCAGTTGGGGTCATCTGCCAAAGTGCTAGAAGAGGTGAGACCTGGACATGGACAGGGTCAAGCAGCTTGGCTGGAGGACACAGCATCTCAGTGCTCCTAGGGTGCATGTGGTGCTCAGATCCTTTCTCTACTGGAGGAGGCTGCCTACGAGGAACCTTTCTTTTCAAAAATCCTATGTCTGAAGAGAGCAGGAGATGGAACCCCTAAACCTGGGACAGGAAATCTCGCACAGTAATACTTGAAAACCACCTTTGGATACTGCACAGTTTTTTAACGGTGCTTTTTTAAATAATGCTTTGAAATCATGGCATTTGACTGTACATTACTATTCATCCCTAGCAGACTTCTTGGGATGGTTAGGAATAGTAGACATGTATCAAACTCCAAATCCATGATCTCCTGTAACTCTTAATTACTGAGCAGAGGCCTGATAGAGTGTTAAACATAGAATCATAGAATCATAGAATCATGGGATGTTTAACCAAGGTGTTGACTTGGAACCTACTGCCAGCAGAGCTCTCACGAAATAGCAAATACCCCTCCACAGTGATAGAATCATAGAATCAAACATAAAAATGCACAGTAGTGCTTAACATGGGGAAACTCTGCATTATGGAAATTGATACAGCAACTCACTTAAGACTCAATCTGTAATATGTGCCCATAGAGAAAACCCACTTAGTGCAGAGCCACACACACACAGCCTGTTGCAAAATGCACTGCAGTGAAAGCACAGACTTCCACTTATTCCAGTGGGTCAGGCCCGTTAAACACCAGTGAAGAGGATATCTCCATTCCCAGCTTCCAGTGAAGAGTATCTCCCTGTTGGTTTTTCCCCTTTCTCCGCCCTCCAGCTGAGTTGGTGATCTTGGTAGAGCGTAAGCTTTGTACAGTTTCTACACTATGTAATGAAGATTACAACTCTCTGCTAAGTTTTAGAATCTAATTTTCCTCAGTAATGTCACCTGCCCTGAAGGACACTGACTTTCTAATTAGATGATTTGGAAAAAAAATAAATAATTAAACCATACATGCTATTCTTCAAGACAACACCTAAACCCAAAACTCTCTCAGAGAAATTAAATTTACAGAAGGCTCAGGCTCCTGTTTTGTTTAGAGGTTGCTAACCTTGGGGTTGTGCCCAGCTAGATAAAGCTTTAAATCAACTTCTTCAGTTGCTCCTATAACCTGATAATTATTTGTGTGGGAACCAGATTAAAAGCATCTCTCTTTTGCCAATGAAAAGTTAGAAAAAATGGCACTTCTCCTACCATGGCCAGAGCCAGGAAGTCTACCTGTGTGATGATATACTGCTCATCAGCACATGCTCATCTTGTTTTCCAGCTTCATGGGCAGCCTTCATCTCCAGCTCTTCATCTGGAGGCTCTCAGGGGTGTGTGCATAAGGGGAAGCTGTATTTATTTTGCCCAGACTATGCTGCTTTGTCTGTTGCTGACGGAGGGGGACAAAATGATGAGAAAAATAAATTTAAAGAGCTGGTGAGCTGCCTTTTAAGATCCTTTTAGGATCCCTGCATTTAGGCTACTGTATGCAGCTGTTGTCTACTCTCAGCTCAGAGGGCTTACTTTGTCTTTCCAAGTAAAATATTTCCGTCTTTTCTTTGCCTGGTATTGATTTCTCAAAGTTGCATGAACATCCAGAATAATTCATGTGGTTTACTCTGTAGCACTTCCTAACTAATGATTGAAGGTCAGAGCCAGAGGTTCACAGGAAAAGATCTTCATGCCTTAGTGTCACTTACACATACCCTTCCCAACAACGGGCTTTTTTTAGATCATCTCCCCTATTATATGAATCCACAGCATATTTATATTTTGCAGTGTTTTCCAAGGAAGACATGCAGAGCATTTTCACCATGAAAACTCTCGAAGCCACTTGAAAAGCAACTCAGTGTAGCTGTCTGAGGAGGGACACGCAAAAAACACCTGCTGCAAAGCTGCAGTAAAGCTCTCGGACTTCAGAAAAGTAGCTTCTGAGAGAGAGACTTCTCAGCTGAGCTTACGCTGTACTGAGAAACAGGTCCCACCTGTAGCTTTATAGATTTCCTTCATCTAAATCCCGCTTTTATCGCTTCTGCTACACTCTTAGTCCTTGCCAACCCGAGGAGGAAAACACGAACCAGAAAATGAATCAACAAGGCTCCTGCAGGGGTTTTCAATTAGCTTCTGGTTCCCTTTAAAGTCCTGGTGCAGAAAGTAAATGCCCAAAATTGGTAGAAAGAGGAGTGCCTTCCCACCTGTGCACAGCAGTGTACCACCCAGCCGCAAGGGTGAGGTTGATGGCAACGTCTACTGGAATCATATCTGCCACGGCTTCGTTGTTGGCAATGACGGTCCGCAGAATCCCTTTGCCCGCCTGTGGGACAAAGGAAAACAAACACTGACAGTAAGACCATGGTAAGATTTCATTGGCTTGGAGCAAGAACAGACCATCATGTTAACACTTTTCAAGCCTGGCACCTGCTGCAGAAGATTATTTGGTTTCTGTGAAAACGAAGATGGATCTCACATGGATCCCGCTGTTCTGTGTTTGTAGAGGAAGTCTAAAACATGATGACATCTGTGCTGTGTCTAACAAGAAAACCTGTGACTCTTAGTTAACTCCATATGAAAGAAATCGCCTAGGAAAGAGAATATTTGAATTTACTGCAGTAAAATTCCCAGTGATACCAGAAGTAACATTTTCTTAAATGACCCAGGCAAAGGTTTGAGTGTCCCTCAAAGATAATAGTTACTTTGGAAATGACACCAACAGGCTTTTTGAAGTTTACTCCCTTTTCTTTGGATGTATTCACACCCTCCTCTTTTCCAAAGCTGTGTCTGTTAAGCACAGATACAGTCAAGACATGGCCTTGAAGAGCTTGTCACCCAATGAAACTCAGGAAACGAATGAGTGAACATAGGAAGTACTGACAACCAAAGAGAAGAGGTAGGCAAGAAGACTAATTTTGCTTTGGTCAGAAGTGCATTTTTCAGGGCATCAGGTTCCCCAAAATATCTATATTTAACCAGAATGATTATCAAGGGGTTTCCCTGATGACCTTTGGAGGTTCCACAGGAAAGGCATGGCAACAGATGGCAACAACATGGCAGACTGAATCAGAGAGGACAATTCAGCCATATAGAAATGCGGAGGTGAAATGGGGTGAAGGAACTTCACCTAGTGTGTCTCAGAGCAAATATAAAAAGAAACGCCCAATGGCAAAGTCAAGGTTGCAATCAAGCTATCTAATGTGGAGAAAAAAATGCAATGAATTTGAGATTGATGTAGAAGCTGAGGACCCAATGAAGAACTGGGAGGACAGTGAAGCAAGGAAGTAAAAAAGCTCTTATAATTTAGATCCATGTAAAACCAGAGGGAGGGCCTGAGTGAAGGGGCAAAGGAATACGCTCCACAGATCCATGGATATTTAAAAGTCATGGCAAATAAAACGTTACAGCATATTTTTTTTTCCTTTCCTTCCAACCTGAGACCCACATTTCATGACGAAATAGCACTCCAGCTGTGAAAGATGAAGTTTTACTACAGCAGGTAGGCAGGAAGTGCCTCATTGTGCAAAACCACTTGCCTGAAGTCTGGGAGAAGAAAGATATGATGAAAAAAGCATTTAAGATTTGATATTAACTTGTAAAGCACACGCCATTGTTTACTGGTCATTGGTGGATTTTAAAAGACACCACAACCCTTTTCTCTCCCCTCTCCTTTTCCCTTCTATTATCAGAGGGTTTTCTTACCTTTCACAGCTTGCAAGTAAGGCAATACACCTTATGACTGATTTAATTTTCATGAACTAAGACTTCAGAGCAGTCTCATCCTTGGTGCAGCTGGCAGAAGGATCACAGACAGACAGACTCAGAGGCAACCATGTAAGCTTCCCACAAGAATCCAAACATCCTCCTCAAACCCATGGTGCACAGTTAACCTCTGCTGCCCTACGCTGAACTGCAGTTATACTTAGACATTAAAACCTTAACTTGCAACATGGCTATGATTTTAATTTTTTTTTTTTTTTGTTCCTACTACTCATTTTTCAAGGGAAAAAAAGCAAAGAGAACCAAAACAGCCAATCAAGCTCAGCTGAGTTTTCCACTGCTGTGAACCCATGCCCACTAGAGACCACTATGTGATCAACTATCACATTTTCACAGGTAGACTAAAGACCTTTTGAGGTTTTCAAAACTAGGAATTTTGATGGATGTGTTGCCTGTGTTCAGAGCAGCATGGCCACATACACATGGATGAAATAGATATTTTATTTATTCTGTATTAAATAAAGACTTCAGGTTTCAGTGGTTTTACATTGGTTTGGAACTTCGTTATCAGGTATGGCCTGATTTCTACTTGTAGTTGCTGACTTTATTCTCTTTAGTGAAACAGAAGTTACTTTAGCTGAAGCGTCCAAAACCATTTGTGAGTCTGATGTTTCTGGACAGCCTCCCAGCCGAAGTGCTTTGGGGCCAATTACTACCCAGAACACGAATAGGTTCTGTCCTACAGCCTGGCTGCCTTGCAGGGAGGAAGATCTTTACAGGTAATATGGAACAGTGAGACAAAATGCCTCAATTACAGTCCAGTGGAAATCTAATTAATTGCATTTTATTTTTCAATCAATAAACAAAGCTTCTTCCCACAGCAGCTGGAGCAACTGTAGGCAACAAGAAACACGATAAGACTATCAAGAACAACTCAAACCCCCATATTTCATGAATATTTAAAAGATTGTGGAACGAAATGATCAGACTGAAATAATAGAGTGGTGACTGAGGAGTTACAGAAAAATAAATAATTTTTGCAAGGTTTGGAGTTCAGATTCTGCCCAGATGATCCCAAAGATCATATGAGTCAAATCTGAATCTGGAGGTGTTCTCCATATAGGATGAGTATGGCTTAAGAGTTGGAAATGGATATTTAAGTATGAGGGGGGACTTTAAAAAAAAACCACAAACACAAAAACACAATTCCTTTTGCTTTTTCCATCCTTAATTAAGGGAAATAAAGCTGCTTGACCGATAAATACACTTCGAAATACAGTTGGCAGAGAGAGACAGCTATAATCACACGACTTCCAGGTAGGTAAACTAATGTATAACTCAAATCCTCAAGGGTTAATTTTCAAACTACCAAGCAGGAATCACCAATTCACCATATCTAAGCACATTAATTCAAACCATGTATTATTTCCCAGCCTCAGAAGACCAAAAGTTTCTTGGGCTCCCTAACAATATATACCTTTCACTTCCAGATAACTAGTGCCAGTCCAACTAAGTTCAGTAGGCAACTGGAGATGGTACAAGACAAACAGTATCTGTCAACACTGGCAACCTCCCCCTTGCTTCTCCACATCACGGAGTCCCTGCTCCTGGCTGTTGCCAGCCAACACCACTGCCTGTGGGGCCAAAGAGCCATTGGACACGGACAACGACCTGGTCTCTACACCCTGGACCTACCATCTTTGATGTGTGTCTTCTTCTCGATTAAGTCTCAATATAGTTACATTTCAAATCATCATATTTTATCATGGAAGAACTCAGCGCAGATGACACAAATTTTGTTGTCTCTGCATTTCCCATAGTGAAGAGCCTGAGAGCTTCAATCCTGAACCAAAAAATACCATCTCTATTTTAAAACTATTTCAGTACAAGTCAAAGCTTTTATACAAAAGGGAAGTTATGTACTACAGTGACCCTCAAATTTCAAAATCTTTACTTTCCATAGAGTTAATGTGGAGATTAAGATACAGGTTGGCATCAGTGTGTGAAACCTCACCCAAATGAAACCACCATTAGCCTTGCTGTTGCAGTCAGTAAGGCTAGAAATTTTGTGCTATGAAGCACAGTAAATGTTAGTTACTGGTAGCAGGAGCAAAAGATAAGGATAAAAAATATATGCAAGCCGTACTGCAAGTTCCTAAAGCAGGCACTATTAAAAGAGAGTGGTACACGGGCATAATTTCCAAATACTTAACCATTAGGTGGTTTTCACTTGTTGACAGATTAAAAGAAAAGAAAAAAGGAGGGGGGTGAAACTGCTTCTTAAATGACAAAAGATTTGATTGGCATATTTTTATATGGCTGAAAGCATATGAATTTACCCTGTGTTTCATAATGCACTGGTATACGATACACATATGACAGCCAACTGCTGGAATTGGTTACTTCAGTAATTCTCTTGTGAGGAATGAAGAGCAATGCAATGGAAATTTTTTGTATAACATCTTTCTTGCAAACTAACCCTGGACAAATTTTTGTGACAGCCATTTTCAGTGCTCAAAAGTAAACATAAAAAAACCCCAAACTCACAGATATAATTACAAATGGTTAGAACCTGTCACATGAAAATGTAAGAAGTGGATCTGCAAAACTAAGGAACTGCAAACCCTTTCTTGATTGTGATGACGACAATAAGTCATGAAAGAACACAGAAAACAGCACAAGATGCTGGGAATAGAACAGAGAGAGGCAGAACAAGCTTTATGAACAGTCAGTAACGAGTAAAAGGCTGATAGACAATTAATTTAAAGAAACAGCAAGATGCATAGGAGATAACACTTCGTGAGCAAAAGTTATGCGTTCGGGGGCTTTTGAATGTCTTTGAAATGTGTAACTGGGGTTTCAGATAAAAGCATTAGCTGGGATATACCCACTAATTTCACTATTCCTGTGGATTCCAATAGTTTCTATTTATGCTCTACTTCAGGTTACGAATGAGCTTTTTAACAAGGTGATATTTGGCTCTCCTATGATTGCAGAGCTAATCCTTTTATACACTGCATCAGGCTGATTACGATATAGTTTTTACAAAGTAATCAAGTCGGACAAATCAAATGTACAAAAATATCTGCACACAGCGATACAGCTTTATGCATTGAGAAGTAGACCTAAGGCAGCGATTTTAGTTCAGGAAAAAAATAAGCCAGGAGAAAAGTATGCAACTTTTCTGTTTTCATCTGTTGAATTGCAATGATTGTTTTCATATTACAGGGAATGTTTTATCAAGTTATTAATTATTTCAGAATTATGGCTCTGTTCCTCATCAGTTTGCACATTAGTCATTTACACCAGTGTTATGCAAGGTTCTAGTGAATTATCCATGTGACCAGCAGAGGCTGAATTGATAGTTACACCCATTATTTAGGTGTACTCTGTACAGGGAGAAATCCTGCATAAAGCAACGACAAGCGAGACCCAGAATCTTTGCTATTGTGGAGTGGTCACAAACTAAAGCAGCAGACTTAGCAACCACACATATGAAGATAAATGAAAGGATAAATAACGCCTTGTATTGATGGTGTGGTAACCTGGCCTGGAAAATTAAGTTCTGTTACAAGATTCAAGCTTTGACATCTGTGAATTACCCTAGTTTCAAGGATGCATCTTTTGCCCTTTCTTTGAAAACTTGTCCCAAATTTTATTCTTTTTAGAAACTGCAATTCATGTTTAGTGAATCAGCAACATGAATACTCTTTCAATGTCCTTTTTTTTTTTTTTGAGTGCAGCATAGACAGACAATCTTCTGGGTCCTACATACAGGTGTATGGCAAGTGTGTGACATTTTTCTACCAGATTCAGAAAATGGCTGTGACCCTTTTTTGCACACACTTTCTAAGTGGAGCCGTAGACGAACTTTAGAGTTGCTGTTTTAGTAACTCCAACTCCACTTTAAGGGGAGCTTAAACAGCGACCAGACATACCGCAACAAATATTCCACTTGTCCCGTTGAAGCTGTCGATCCAACCCTGCCAAAAAAAAAAAAAGAATGGTTACCATTTCTTTCAATGACAATGTTGCTTTACACAGGCTTCGAAATAGTGAAAGGGGTATAATGTGTAATGCAAACGAAGAGGCAACGCGACAGCAGTTAAGATGGATGGCAGCCTATCTGGGATAGCTGCCAGGAAGCTAACCAGTACCAAGTGCTTAACTGATTTTAAACAGGGGATGCGTTGTACGATACCTCATTCTGTCTGCAACTTACCCACCACCAACAGCATCTAGTTTTGTTTTCAGAAACCGCTTCTTTTCTATAACAACTTGGCTACAGGAATAAACTCTGGCTTTAAACACCACCGTGTCTCGGTGCTGTCACACTTGCTGAAAACACTCAGCGTGTGATATACCCTCCAATACATGACATGCAGGTGGCACTGATTTGGTTACTCCAGCTAATTTCTAAGGCAAGGAAGAAAAAAAACAAAAAACAAAACAAAACCAAAACCACTGCACTTTAGAATCCTATCCTACTTCAGGCCAGGGAAACTGCCACTTGTGGGAGCTGCAGTTCAGAGCAGGGATGAGCTGTCTGACCTGAACCAGGTTATGACATCTAACAGAGTTCGCTCCGTCTTTCTGAGATGAGGAGCTTGGCCCAGAGCCTCGGCTCTATCTCAGCCATCTCTGGCACGCTTTGGGCTGCACAAAAGCCAAAGGTGACTTTATGTTGCCTTTCCAATTTGGCTGCAATGTTAGGGCACGCTGTTGCTACCAGTATATTTAGCTTCGTGAATTATTTCCATCCAAAAGTACAGCTGCATTTCATTACTGCGTGGCTGACATTGGTATCTGCAACAAGCCCACACGAGCGTGAATCCAGTGACTACCAATATCAGACAGAGATACGAGGTAACTGCACATGATGCTATCGAATGTTTTCGAGGCCCATGTGTGGTCTAGGGTGCCCATCAGGGCACATCATTAACAGTCTGACTGGGCCATGGAGAGACTCGAACAGGAATGCATCAGGACTACAAGCAACCCCCAGATCTGTTTCCCCAGCTTTTATGGACCCCCCCATGTGTCTGTCTGGGCACAATCCGCTGCATGTGAGGCTCAGTTGCAAGCCCATCATTCTGCACCATTATTATCTCAGTCTTGCTATTACCCCTTAAATGCATTCTTTTCACTTGGAGATAGGAGTCTTTCCTGAAGGTGCTAAAGAAGGCTTGCTGTTCTATTCCATCACAGGTCCTCCACCTCTCCCACGTGCTTTCCTATGAACTGGAGTACCTGTTTCTCAAGCGGATGCTGCTACAAGTAGGGAGAGATTCCTGACAGTACTGCAGCTACAGCTGCATCAAGGGGCTCTTGGTAGGCAGTTGCTAAGTATTCATGCTTACTGGGAAAGGCTCATGCCAGCTAGCTCCCACGATGGATGGCCTGATGATAGCAATGTTCAGGTTTCCTTTCTCTTGCTGAATCAGGTATTCTGACAAGGCTTTGGTGTAGGTA
Source organism: Calidris pugnax (assembly GCF_001431845.1). Lineage (NCBI taxonomy): Eukaryota > Metazoa > Chordata > Aves > Charadriiformes > Scolopacidae > Calidris > Calidris pugnax. The sequence goes on along the minus strand of NW_015091651.1, from coordinate 424,712 downwards.
TAAGTGTTGGGCCAGTCCCCAAGCAGCTTGGGTGTGATGTCTTGAATGATTGATTCATCCAGCCACCTAGAGGAAACAAGGAGAACGTCGTTATCTGCCATGCAGAGAGCAAAAAAGACCAGTGAGACAGGGACCTTCACCTGAAACAAAGGATAAGAGAGTGAAAACCATTTAAGACAAAGCAAAGAGCATCTGGTTTGGGTTTAGAATAGCTCTCTGGAAGAAAGGTTACTTTTGTCTTCAAAGTGCAAAATAAGCACTGAGCTTCATGACACGATGTTCAGCTCAACTTCAGTTATCCATACACCTCATTTTAAAGCAATTTCTTGTGTGCTTTATGCTTCACCACAATCTGTAATGTAAATATAGCCATGGTCTGCAGATTCACAGAGCTTTCCAGCCTTGCACCCTCGCTAGTTAGCGCTTGTCCTTAGCCAACACAGTCCCTACATACTCCCACGTACGTTTCAGGAGATTCTTGGTAACCTTCAGTTATTGAGTCAAGTACCATGACAAAGATCTCAAAAGCTAGACCAAGGTACTACAGGGATATGAATCCAGTAGCACTATTTACAGTGTTAAGTGTTCCCCTCCTACTGGTTTTCCACAGCTTGTTCACGTAGGAGGTTAGGAAACTGCCAATGCTAGCTGCTTAAAAAAAAATCAAACAAAAATCCAAACATGTCAAAAAAACCCACTAAGCATTTTTTTTATTATTATTTAAGGTTATTTGGGGATCTAATCCATCAGATCAGATCACATATACCTTTAAAAAAGCAGCCCTTCCCACCGCAGTGCTGCAGCGATGACCTAAGGCTCAAAGGCTCTTCCCTGGCACACCATCAAGACTTCACTGGGCTTGCCAGCCTTCGGGTCTAAAGGACAGGAACTGGCTGTACTTCCAGAGCCCTTGCACACCCCTGCCAATCCCCGACAGGCTTTCGGCAGCCTGGTGTTACACCACGGAATCAAAGATTAACTCCTATAATCCAATTTGTAATTAAGTCAATGGACTTACAGTTCAGACTGAACGGGCATGTTCTTCCCAGGGGCATTGCAAGGAGCCTCACTTCACCCCTCTTTATCTTGTATTTCAGAAGCAGGTGGAGGTCAAGGGGAGAGGAATAAGGCGGAGACCATCACACCTGGATAATTACTTGATCATACCAACTTAAACATGCAAACACCTCATGGCTGGAGTAGCACACTGCTTTTCAGGTGGCTCTCATTAGACATAGATGGAAATATTACACAAAAGATGTTGTATGAGAAAACACTGATTCACTGAAACACTTTGGAGGGGACGGGTAATCCAGGGAATCTCTCAGTTTTGGAACAAGCTAAAAAACATCTAAGAGTTTTCAGTACAAAGAAATTATTTTTTTTAAAATAAAAAAAAGCCTTATGAAGGCAGAAATACTTTCCTTTGCAATCCTAGTGCCATGTTTCAGAAACAAGGCAGAAAAATTGTTTAAGCATAAAAAATGAAGCTGAACTACACAGACGCTACAAGTAGCACACAATATTGACTAAATTTACAAAGCCTTTTTAGGCAGCCATTGAACCCAGCCTCCTTAGGGTCTCAGATAAATTGCCATTGTTTGAATCTGTCAGGTTATTAATTATGAGCCTACCAAAAGGAGATGTCTATTTCTGCGGAACATGAAGGAAGACTGGGTTCATTTGGGAACTTAGATTAAAGAGACTTGCATGCAAGTCTCGTTTCTCTCCTCCTCTTTTTTTTTTTTTTTAACTAAATAACAGAGGGAGGCTTATAGGTCAGTGTTTCTCACAAAGCAAAGACAGGTGTAGAAGTACAAGGAGAAGCAATTTCAGAATCTTCTAGGTTGGAAGGGACCTTAAAGATCATCTTGTCCAACCGTCAACCTGACTGACAAAAACAGACACCTGCACAACAAACAAGGAGCATCACCATCACTAAACCATACCTCCCAGCACTACATCAACCTGTCTTTTGAACACCTCCAGGGATGGGGCCTCAACCACCTCCCTGGGCAGCCCATTCCAATGGCTGAGAACCCTTTCAGTGAAAAAATTTTTCCTAATATCCAGCCTGAACCTCCCCTGGCACAACTTGAGGCCATTTGCTCTCATCCTTTCCCCTTGCCCTCATCCTTCCAGACAGGCCTCTGCATTATTTTAAGTGGCCATCAAAAGGACCGCGTTCCTGTCTGTCTCAAAGGTACTGTCCTACCAGGTGATGTGATCTCCCAGCATTACCATCACAGGAGCGTGGAGCTGACAGAGCAGCGGGGCGAACTCTTCCCTCTCCTCTGTGACCTACTTGGAAGATTTCAAAATGCTAAATTACAAAGCCACTGCTTTTACTCACTGCTGCAATTGCCCCCTGGCAATAAGCAATGCAAATCAAACAATTATTAACCTCCTCTTTCACCACCTATACGCACCAAATTGCTCTGCCACAGGAAAATGTAGCTTTCTGTGCTGATCGCTTTGCGTTAATGAGACACTCACTTTTTTGTAAGGGATGACAAATCTACACTTTCTGCAATAATAAAACCAGCTCTGCTTCAGCCCACACTTCGCTGGGTGCTGTGTTCCTTACCTCAGCACACCCTTCAAAGCTGATTTCCCTCAGCTTTAGATTAAGGCAAACCTGACTCCATGTGGCAGATTATATGTTTCCTCTATTGGCCTGGCAGCACCTAGAAGCGTGACTTTTGGTTTACAGAGATTAGGCCTAAGGCTCTACTAGCAGGTTAAATATCAAAATACTGAAAAGCAGGGATAGAATAGGAGGATAAGACCAGAAAAAGAAACAGCTTGGAGACCTACTTGGGATTTCACCTCAATAAGCAAATATCAATTGCATGGCAAAAAGCATCATGAAATGGATCTGTTATTGCACTAGTTGTGTGATCATGCCTCTCAATGCAATTGCAAAAGAACACTTTAAGTCAAGGGTTGTTTGTATTTCCTTGTCTCCTTTTTTCCTTCCCCCACCTTTTTGAAGGTGGTGTTCTGATATCTTTTAATTGCCTCTCTCCGAAATTTTCTGTACTCAGATATTTTTTCTTCCACTTTACATGGTGAATAACAAAAGGCACATCTCTCCCGTCTCCTTCCAACCCTACTTTTGTCTTCTCTCTCTCCAAGTAATTCCCTTCACAGTCTCAGTTTTCGATATTCCATTCTGCCTATATCTTGCCATCCCAACATCACAGGGACTTTTCCAATCCTGCTCTTCCACACATTCTGGAGCCCCAGGCATCTCCTTCGTCTATTGCCTTTGACTTGCAGAATGCCTTCCAAACCAATGACACTGAAGACAGTAATTTTCAACAAGGCCCACCTGATTTCAATGCCTTTGAAGGCAGCGGTTGTCTTTGCTGTAAGCAATTATAGTGCTACCTGCAAACATATGCCATCATAGCTGAGGGAATGCTGTGACTTCTGTCTCACTAGAAGGACCAGAAGGTTGTGAACTTCTGGAGTGTGGGCCACGAGAAAACCTATACAAGAAATTCTAAACTAGTCAAAAAGAAACCGCATCTCTAATTATGCAACTAAGAAAAAACAATCAGACATACAATTAAGATAAACATATCAAAGAACACGTCTGAAAACCCCTCCTCTGTCACTCAACCTTTCTTTCAAACATCATCCCCTCTGCTGCAGATGATATATATGATATATATGATAAAAAAATTCTTAGTGTCTTATATGAAGCAGCTGAAGTAGCCACCTCTCTGGTAGCCAGGCACTTCTGCACATTTCTAATTAGTATTCGGTCCTTTGCTGGAGTCTTTTTTTATCTGAGCCATCAACAATAATTGTTTCCAAAGTTGCAAGTGATGGTAAGCTTTTTGGGGCAGTGAAATGTAATGATGACAGTGATGAACTCCAATGGGCATTGTAAAACTGAGTCAGTGGGCAAAAAGGTGGGAGATTAGCTTCACTGCAAATAAAGGTAAGGTAATGCATTTGGGGAAAAGCTGTCTAAACCAGTCTTAGAGGTTGCTGAAGTCAGAACTGGCAGTTGCAGCTCAGCAAGAGCTCTCGGAAGCACAGCTGACAGCTCTGTGACATCTCCAAGTCAAGTAGCAGCAGACAAGAAAGTCAGTGAAATGTTGGACAACATCAGGTACTAAGAACAAGACCAATGGCGTCATTTTGAAGCTATTTAACTAAAACTTCACGTGACCACACCTTGAGTACTGCATACAAGTTCTGTCTGGCCCCTGCACCTCAGGGAGTGAGTGGAGTTAAAAAAAGGCAGAGAGGAAGGGCAACCAATATCATCAAGGAGAGAGACCTATGGGGATTGTCATGGTTTAACCCTAGCCAGCGACTAAGCACCATAGAGCTAAAGACAGTTTAAGAGGTAAAGCAAAAGCTGTGCACACAAAGCAAAGCAAAACAAGTCATCCATTCACTACCTCCCATGGTCAGGCAGGTGTTCAGCCATCTCCAGGAAAGCAGAGCTCTGCCATCTCTAACAGTCACTTGGGAAGACAAACACCTAGCTCAGAACATCTGCCCCTTCAGTCTTCTTCCCCCAGCTTTATATGCTGAGCATGATGTCAGACGGTATGGAATATCCCTTTGCTCAGTTGGGGTCAGCTGTCCCGGCTGTGTCCCCTCCCAGCTTCTTGTGCACCCCCAGCCTACTCACTGGTGGGGTGGTGTGAGGAGCAGAAGAGGTCTTGACTCTGCAAGAGTTATTGCTCAGCAATAACTAAAACATCCCCATGTTATCAACACTGTTCTCAGCACAAATGCAAAACACAGCCTCATACTAGCTTCTATGAAGAAAACTAACTCTGTCCCAGCCAAAACCAGCACAGGCATATGAGCAGGCAGTATAAAAGGTTGAGACTCTTCAGTCTGAAGAAGAGAAGGTCCAGGGTGAATGTGATGCAGATTTACAGAGCTGCGGAGGCAGGGAACAGGGCAAATGCTGCAGCTATCGCTGGGCTACAACTACTGGACGTGCAACAAAACTACTAGCGTAAGAGTTTGAAACATGTAAAAGAAAACTCATCTTTACACAGCAGTTAGTGAACTTCTGGAATCTGCTACCACAGGGGGTCGCAGGAGCACAGTACCATGAAGTTCGAAAAGGGATTAAACAAATTAGGGGTTTCAAAAAGATATCAGAAAAGAATAGGACATAACACCCCTCATACAACACTTCTGGTTTCTGGGAAAAGAGTACAAGGGGAATGGGTTGCAAAAAAGGTATCCAGGCTGGTGTAGTCACTCTAAACAGCATCTCCCAGTGCCACTGCTGAGGGCAAGACACTGGGCCAGGCACTCTACTGCTCTAATGCACCAGGGAACATCTTTATGGTTTTATCATGCTCCACTTGCTGAATAAATGATAAACAATAGATGACTTCTAGCTGGAAGTAAACATACTCAAGAATATGGGCTACTGGAGCTGGAAGTAAACATATCCAAAAGTATGGGCTACTGGAGAAATTCAAATAGAAAACACTGATTTGTACTAAATTTTCTGGAGTAGTGCTTATTGCTTTAGACAAACAGTTTTTTGAAATAAAGACTCAGTGGTTCTCCTAGCAGACATTAATCAATCTCATCTCCTATTATCCTAAAATCAAGGAGAGGAAAGATTTTTATACCAGCTTTTCGGGTTACTAGTTCACAGGTCAGTTGCTTGTATCACACATGTGGAATATGTCAAGAAAATAAATGAAAACAAAGTTACAGCTTTGTGAAAATTCTTCTAAGGGGAAGGCATCCTGGGACCTTTATCAGATAATTTACTAATTTCTTCTAATTATTCTTCATTTTGGTAAATTCAGTTAAACAAGCTTTTTTGTTGGTCCCTCAAAGTCCTGGATTCTCACACTGAAGTCTCTCAAACAGGCTGTTTCTGACTCATCCCCATATCACTCTGGTTTAATACCACAGGAGGGTTGAAATAAGAGATAAAGAAATAAACATAAGGTATATGAAAAATTTCAGTTTTTACTAAGGCAGCGACAGAACTGAGTCTTAGAGAAAGCAGCAACACAACTCCATTCCTGGTGGCAAATACACTCGTGCATAACTTACCCAATGCTGGACTCTCATGAAATCACATGGTCTTTTTTAAAAAAGTGTGTGAAAAAATTTAGAGGTAGCTGAAATCACAGGGTTATTAAGTGTGGTTTATGCTTTTTTCTAATAAATCTGTGCTTGGAAAAATATTCTTAAGGTTCAACCAAATGTTTATAAAGCATGACTTCAACAGCTCTTCAGATAAAAAGGCTCCAAAACAGAGTCTTCTATTTTCAGAAAACTTCAGTGAGGCTAGTTTCAAGATAAAACCCAGGAAGGGCAGACTTACTGGATGACATTCTGTGAAGAGTACCCCTTAAAACCACCAAGAGAAAGCTCTCTCTTCCCTTGGTCTCTCTCATGGCCAGCATTTCACGCTAGCATGGGTGTGTGCGGACAAGGCAATACATTAACAGGAGCAACTATGAACAGAAACGCCACTGGATAGATTACATGAACACTACGGAGGTCCTCTGCAGAATGAAGCAAAGCCCATGTCAGAAGAGGTGATGCAGCTCCTACTTACTCTACCAAATCAAAGAGCTTCTTGGGTTCAGCTGGGGGTGGGTAGATGACTTCATCTATGCATTTCCGGACACAGTTTGCGTAAGCGGTGGAGATGTGGATGAAAGCCTCCAGGTTCTGCATCTGCCGGGCCAGTTCCAGAAGCCGCTGCGTGCCCATTGCATTCAGTTGCAGGGCATGTCTAAAGAGGGCAGGAAAAAAACAAACAAAAAACATTTCACAGGAAAGAATATATGAAAGCTAGAGCATTATCCAAACCCCAAATAATGAAATGGGAAGAAAGGGAAGAGAGGGGGTCACAGGAGAGCAGAAAGCTTCAATGAAACGCAAGGGCTAAACCTGCTTTCAAAATAATGCTGTTGGATTTGCAGTTGTGGCCACAGAATGTTGTCTCATTAATTTTCACTCAATTCAAAGGATCAGCATTAACATGCCGCAAGTATTTCCAATATGCATGACCACTGAGGCATTATGGCTCTTGTGGTCCCCATTCAACTTGCTCCTTAAGGGACCACTGCTAAACCAGGTAAGCCCATGGGTTTCAATAAGCAGCAAAGGGTCTTTTGGCCCAGAGAAACAGATTCATAGTGAAAGAAGACACAATTAGAGATAACAGCTTAAATTCTGAAGGGCTGGAGAAGAGGACTGATAAGCATGAGAGAAAAAGAGTCCTGGTTAGCAAGGTTGACCTTGAAGCACTCAGCATAGCTAGAAGTTGTCCTCAAGACTGTCTGTGATGGTTCTCAGTGAACAGACATTCAACTTTTTTGCATGCTTTGTACTAGAAGAAAGACACTTTCCTGTACAGAAGGGAAAATGCTAAGGAGTATGCAATCTGTTCAGCCCAGGAGTAGAAGCTTTCAACAATATGTACAAGATTATGAATAATGCTATTAGGTACAGTGTACACTAAAAAATGAATTACACCAACGTTGAAGAGAAATTGTAAATAGTCCAGATGAATGAAAACAGAAGCTAAGAGTATGATTAATGTTTGGATCACCATACCTAAAGCCAGAAATACTAATTTCTTTTTGGCATGCTGCTATTAAAGAATTGAATTTGCTATAGATTTCTATTTCCTCCTGCCCTTCTAGCAGGATGAATACTTCTACTTTAGCTTCCCTTCATATGAAAGTTTCTCTTCTGTGTACATTTCTATTTGATTTTATTCCTTCTGAGATGGGGTGAACAGAATTGCACTTAGAATATGGGCCCAGCATGGATTTCTGCTGAGATGTTCAGAGTTCCTTTAGCCTTTTAAGCATGTTTTTTAGCATGTTAATGCCAGTAATTAATTTCATATCTCTGTTGCTGCTTTTCTATTATCTTGATAGCACTGCCTTTGCACCTTTCTTATCTAGTGTCTCTAAATATTCCATGGAGGCTTTGTGCTTCTCCTGTGTTTAGAAAACATTTTTATTTTTCAGGTCGTTAACAAATTGCTGCTCAAAATTTTTATTTGAGCTGCAGTATTATGCTTTCACATTTAACTTGCTAGGACTTTCACCCATACGATATATTTTCTTATTCACACAGGAATAATTTTATTTTAACAACTCCTCGTACTTTGCTGTTTAATCACACTGGATTTTCCTTGTTCTGTTGGAGAGATTTTGACAGATCACGTGCAATCAGCCTTTAAATAGTTTCTATGCTGCCTGCAAGCAGATGACCATTTTAACTTTTTAACTTCTTTCTAGCTATCCTCCTTATTAAAAACACAGTTTCCCTTTGATGTTACATGCCACTGTGATGCATTTTTATAGCGTGTTCATTCGTGTATTGATTTAAAAACATTTATGGCTATTTCTGCAGTGCCTTGTACCTTGAGCCAGGTTCTACATATGGCTCAAGGTTAAATCAAGAGTTGCTTCCTTTCTGGTTGGTTCTCTAATCAGTTGTTGCAAAAAGCAATTCTTAATGGTGGACACAGTCTATTCAACCTACATACAAGCGAATGAAGACTGACATTAATAATTGTGTTTTCTACTCTCACAGCCATAGAATTTGTCAAAAAACTGTGAAGATCTGGCAAGCCAGATCCTTCACCTCAGTTTCTTTACAGACCTTTACAGTTTGCATAGAAGCACTTAAACATCAAGTGTTGGTATAGTGGCTCATTTCTGCTATTCATTCTTAGTGGAAAGCCCTTCTGGATGGGCACTCCCAAGGGAGCTCCTTCAGAAATTGAGCATTTATTTCAAACAGTTAATTACACTGAGTGTTAGGTATTTTAAAGCTTGTGATAGGCTATTTTCTTAAGCAACATCTCATTTCCTTCTTCAGTTACTCAGTGACAAAGAAAAGCCATTAACACTAGCTTTAGAGACAGACACAACATAGTTTCACTTCAAGCTGTCTCCAGCTAGATCTGCCAAAACATCTCCCTCTTGACCCAAAACACTTTTTTTTTTTCCCTATCACAATTTTAGGCCATACTTAACTCCCTTACTATATTACAACCCAGGATTGCGGTGCTTCCTTCTGTTCCCATGGAAATCTGCCAAGATGCTTCACTTTTGATGCGCGTGTGCAGCCGACTTTTTCAGAGCACTTAACGCTGCACATTCAGCGCAGAAACCACGTGTAGCATGGAAACATAAAGGGAGAATTATTTCCACAGCTATACCAGGAGCTGAACGGCGCGGTACGGGCTTACGGCACATTCTGGATCACACTTAGCAAATACAGAAAGCAGGACATACTTCAGGGGTTCGTCAAAGCGAACTGTTGCTGCACAGTGGAAGACAATATTGACCCGGGTCAGAAGCTCCTCCTCATCTTCAGCACTGATGGCCAGCTTAGGTTGAGTGAGTTCAGCGTTAATAGGCTTAATCTTCTCGTGGAAATTAGGGCAATCTTCTCGGACCCGGTCAAAGACCTTGAAGCACAAACAGAGAGAGATCAGGTACAGAATTAGGCTACTGAGATCACTTTGATTAGTAGCCAGTCTGATTACATCAATCAATGAAATTGGCACAAAAAAAAGAATGCTTGGTTCTTTCAGAGGGAGGACACAGGTGAGATGGTGAGATGATAAAATAGTTCATTCGCTCATTCCCTCCCGTGGGAAAACCTCACAGGGGAAACAACAAAAGTATAGGAGGTAATGCATTGTCCTGAAGAGATGAATGAATCTTCCCTGCATCACTCATTTCCTGGGACAGCCACTGAAACTCCTGTATCTCCCCATCTCTTGCGACCACTTGCTCTTTGACCTCAAAGGTCACCTGTAGGACCATAACAGGAGCTAAAGAGGAGGAGAGAGCAAAGGCAGAGAAAGAATGAATCGGCCCTTTCTCCATTTCAGTCATGGTGTATAAAAAGAAGAGTAGTATTTCTGCAGTGCCAGCCCTGCTCAAACTTGGACAGTTACATTCTGCCTACATGCCATCTCCTCCTGATGTTCCCACTGCAGATAATATCCCCTTCAATATTTCGATGCTTACTGCTAGGTATTGCCTACTGCCACACATCAGTCCACAGCTGTAGTTTCCCCCCCCCCCCC